>NW_008671153.1:5235-32243 GCF_000695815.1 Acanthisitta chloris
AGATATGTCATTGTGTTAGCAGTAGATGAATGTGTTGGCCTAGGATCACGCTGGCTTTGAAGAGCTTATCTTCAGATGTTTAAAAATCTGTTCTTGTGTGTTACCATAAACTGCTGTGGTCCAGCAGTTGCCTGGCTCACATACTGGAAATATTTTGTTGTTCTTTTAACATGACTCATTACCATGCATTTGTAGCTGTGATTATCTCCTCCTAAAGGAGTTGTCCTGCCCTTTAATTATCATGTTTTGGGCTATTCAGGTTTGACTTATAACTGATGTAGAAATTCCTCCAGGTCTGCTACCTTCTGAATATGTGTTTTAGGCTGTGTGCCCATAAAATTAACAGTCCTCTTCTGGAGTTGCAGTGAGGTTATGTTGCCCTGCTGCATGTGTGAATCTTACAACCTGAGGTGGCAGAAGTGTTGCTGTGAGTTTGGGGGAGCTGAGCTGCTGCACGTGCTCTCACTTGCTCAGTAGCAGTACCCTGTGCTTCTACTGGGGGAAAACCAAGGGAACTACCGTGGCAGATGTAGTTAGTGATAATTTGGACTTGAAAAGCTCAGCAAGAATCCCTGTCCAGGCATTGTTAGTCCATGGATAGGCACTGACTATTTCCATTTCTCCTTGCACTGTTGATTATGTTCTTCTGGGTTTGGTTTTTATGGTAAGACATTTCTTTACAGAGAATTAGAATATCTTGTTTTGTTTGCTTTTTGGAGGATTGCACTGCAGTTCTTGTCCATTTGTTACTGCTGAGGAGGTTAGTTTAGATAGCAGAATGTTGGATTTGATCAACATTAATTATTTCTCCAGGATCTGATAATTCTGTTGTCTTACCTTGGTTTCCTGGTCTAAGATACTTATTGCTGATGGTGTTTGTGATACTCATGTGGAAATATTGTCAACTTCTAGTGGGAATATTGAGCTGGGAGTGGCTTCGTGAGAGTCTCAGTCTGATACAGGAGCCTGATGTTGTATAATTGCTGTGTAATTTGTGCTCTAAAATAACTGTTTTAAGGACAGGTTTTTTATTTCCATTATGAGAAGAATGATCCCAACCTGTAGGGCATCCAGGGGCTTAAAAGTCTCCAAATTCCCAGCCTGACCTTTTGAGGGGCCATTTCATGCCAATTTGGAATGCTAATTGCAGAGTTTGCTTTGTGCCTCTTCCCTAGTGTTTATTACTCTAACGCTTTTACTACTGCCCGTTCAGTCAGGTGAGCAAACAGCTCCTCTGTGTGTCCAGTGTTGAGTTTTCCATTGTCCTGCTCGGTGTGTGCTCGGTGTGCCTGGCTCAGGTCCCAGCTGGGTCTGCAGGTGGCTGTGCCCACAGCCAGCAGTGCTGTAACCTGCTGTGGGACACTGTCCTGGAGCTTCTCTGTGCTCCTGCAGCAGGTCTGGAGCCTGTGCTGCCCGAGCTTGCTGTGCTGCGCTTTGATGTGCTGTTGGAATCGTTCCTCAAAGCAGAAACATGGTCTGAGAAACTCTCCCTGCTCCTCTTGCTGCTGTTTGTTGCTGCTGCGCAGCTGATGCTGCACCAAAGAGTGTTTGGCTCGTGCTCCATTTCCTGCCACGCACCCTTCGTGGTCCTGGGCTCGTTTTGGAGCTGGGGCTGTGTCCTGCCGCTCTGAGCCTGCTGTGGAGGCTGCAGGTGCTGCTGCCCTCGCTGGCTCCTGCCCCGGAGCCGCTGGGGGACAGGGCAGGCAGGGGTTGGTGCTGGGAGGCAGCAAGGACAGGCAGCCACTTTGCCTGTGTCTGTCAGTGCTCCTCAGAGTCTGGAGTGATTCCTTTGCCATCACAGATCTTGGCTGAGAGATGATAATTCCAGGTCTAAGACTACCAACCAGGCAACATCCCTTTTCCTTGTTTTTTTTTTTTTTTTTGTCTTACACTCAGGGCGAAGTGGACCAGGTCAGTGCCTCCTGGCAAGCCCTGAACTCACAGCTGAGATGCAGAACTTACCATCTGTTGCCCTTTCTGCAGCCTCAAAGCTCCTTTCTCCCCTTCCATGCTCTGCTGTGAATCCGTCGTTCTTAAGCAGGGCACGCACAGTAATTAGGTGAATTTTCCAGGCATCCCTAAATTGGGGTCACAGCTGCTTTATTTAGCAGCTGTGTCACTCTGATGACCCACAGACACTTAGTAATGGGGTAGGATTTTTCCTCCTTCATAGCTTCCAAATTAGGGAGCTGTTTACCTGCTGGGAATACATATTACCCTCAGGTATATGACTCTGCATCTTCTGCTCTCGAAATTCATCCCAATTCTGTTATTTAAATCTATGAGGTTATCCAGGTTGTTTTTTGGTTTTTTTGTACTCTCCTGGTTCTCATTTCCTAAGTCATTTTTATCCCCCCAAAATAAACAAAATCCAGGATGACTAATGGGGAAAAAACCCCAAACCTACCCCCAAGCCTGACAAACTTATAATTCGAAGCATCTACACATATCCATCAGGAAAAAACATGACTAGCTACACGTGGAGAACTTGATGTTGTGTGTGTGTTAGGAAAGAGTTGGATTCTTGTGTGTTCTCTTTTACTGAGACTTAAAACATGTCCGTGGATATGTTGGTGGGTTGAAAAGCAGATGGTGATGTCCAGTTCTTCCTGAGCTGGTGTGCTCAGGGCAGCAAACCAGAGATCCTGCAGATGGGAGAGGGGAGAAAGGTGGGAATTTCTTCCCATCAGTGGTGTGAGAGCTGATAGGAGAGTGGTCATGTTCTGGTATTGCTTGGGTGGAGGTAATGAGGGTTTCAAATCCAAATGTTTGGCTAAGGATACTCAAGAAGAAATAATATACAGAATGGAGAAAGGACTAAACCTGCCTTAGAAGATAAGATACATAGAACCTGAAAACCACTTTAAGGTGTGTCAAACAGGGATAAATATATACCAGAAGTTTCTTCAGTCAGTCCAGATCAAAAACAGGGTGGGGAGGCAGAGCTGTCCTTGCAGGTGTTGGCACTTAGCAGCTGGTTCAGCCCTTTGTGAGAGGCATTGATGGACATGATGGTGTAGGAACACGACAAGGAGGAGTGACAGGTAGTTCTGGGAATGGAAGGAGAGGGGTGGGTTGTTAGGGCACACTTGGGGGTTGGTGGTTGTTAGGGCACACTTGGGGGTTGGGTGTTTGGCTTGGCCGTGAGGGGTCACATCATCTGCCTGTTGGGACTTGGCACGATAGACTTAAGACTCAAAATGGAGAAAAATCCATGGAGGGTTGTGCTGTTGCAGAGGTTTAACAGTGATTCGCTGCTGGGAATGGCACAAGTGTCACACTGATCTGTATTTTAAACCTGTAAACCCCATTTCTTTGATCTGCAGTTTGCCTGTCCTGGCTGAGAAGCAGTGAGCGAGGAGTGAAGGCGTTGAGAGAACATTTGTGTCTCCTGGAGTGGCTGGGTGGTGTTTGTAAGCAGCTGGGAGGTCACTGGCTTCCGCTGCGAGCCACTTCCTGAAAACCTTGTCATGCATGGGATGGCTAAAAATGTTCTTCTTAGAAAAGCTCAGCTGATGGTTGGGTTTCCTCCTCGCTGCTCTCTGCCCACCTGACCTGTGCTCTGCTCCTGGGCTGGTGCAGCCCTGGGCACGGAGGGTGGAGCTGCCCGGGCTGTGCTGGGGAAGGTAGCACAGAGAAACAGCTCACAGGTCCCAGTGGGAGCATGGAAATGGCTCAGCCTGGCACACGAGGTACTGACAGGCTCAGCCTTTGGCAAACTGACTTATCTATTGACAGGTGAGGCAGTTCAGTTTGAAATAGTGAGCTAAAACCAGCATCAGCAAAGCGTTCGTGTCCTTCTTTTCCCGATAGTTCAACATGAAAACCAATTTATGACTTGCAAAACATGTTAAAATGAATGATTATTGTCTTAATGCAAAGCTCTCACACTGTCAGTGGCTCCTGAACTTGTGGGGTTTGGAGTTATGTAGTCATTAAGGTTGGAAATGACCTGTAAGATCAATGAGTCCAACTGTTCCTTCACCACTGGCAAAAAACACGTGCCCAGTTGCCACATCCACATATTTTCCATCCCTCCAGGGTTGGTGACTGCACCACTGCCCTGGGCAGCTGTGCCAGGGCTGGACAGCTCTTTGGGGGAAGACGATTTCCATGATAGCCAACCACAACTTGAGGCAGTTTGCTCTCATCCCGTTGCTGTTACCAGGGAGATGGAGGTACCATCAAATTCTGTAAGACGTGAGGGATTTGGCAGTGGAAAACAAGAAGCACTGAGGAGTGTGTGACAGAGGGAACAAGCAGCCAAGCTTCATTACTCAGTGCATGGGACATATTTTTGGGTTGTGTAACATTTATAACGTAAAGGGCATTGTTGCAGCCAAAAAGTGTTATTTGAAGGGAAATACAGCCCTAACAGAGCAGTGTGTTAGCTGAACTGTGGCAGCTCAGTGTGTGTGGGAACCCAGAGAGAGGCAGAGCATTCCTGAAGGGACAGTTGGAATTCTGAGATGGTTTTAATGGAGTTATGTCTGGGGTGGTTTTTTGTTTGCTTTTGTATTTTTTAATATTTTAAAACCAAGTTGTATAACATACACAATACAATACCTGGCTGATGTGTTTGGGTTGAGTTCAGGAGGGACATTGAGGTGCTGGAGCAGGTCCAGAGAAGAGCAATGAGGCTGGTGAAGGGACTGGAGCACAAGTGGCATGAGGAGAGGCTGAGGGAGCTGGGGGTGTTCAGCCTGGAGAAGAGGAGGCTCAGGGGAGACCTTCTCACCCTCTGCAACTCCCTGACAGGAGGTTGGAGTCAGGTGGGGATTGGTCTCTTCTCCCAGGCAACCAGCAGCAGGACAAGAGGTCTTTTCCAACCTGGTTGATTCTATGATCCTATGATTTTGTGGGGTTTTTTCTTCATATCAGTTGGCTAAAATACTAGTTAAGGCTAATCCCTAGTCTAGCAAAGACTACCTAGAACAGCTTTGTAAAGCAGTGCCTTGATCCATGAACGGCCCGAGTTCTGCAGGATATGAAGATACAGATACTCTGCTTGAAATTGAGTGCCAGTTTGCAGGTTGAAGATAAGGTCAATTTTTGGGGTTAGTAATAGACTTGCTCATTTCAGATCAGATTGTTTTATTGAGTGACCATGGAAGAGACACTGAAACTTGCCAGACTTGACAGAAAGAATGGGAAATGTCACACAAATGGTTCTTGAGTTTACAAACACTTGAACAATGTGGTTTCAGCTGTTCTGTAGGAGCTGTGAGCTCGATTTCCAGCCTGAGATGCTGCCTCAGCCTGGAGCTGGCAACAGTCCTATCAATTGCCATGGCAATCTTATTGGGAATTAGCATTTGTCAATAGCTTGGCTGTCATAACCCTCACATGTCTCAAACCTCCTTTGCCCATGCAGCGCTCGGTGTGCTGATTCCTGGCACAGCTTTGTGGCTTTTGTCTCCTCCATAGGAAGAACATGGGGTTTGAACTCCTTGAGGTGCCTGTGCTCACTGTGCTGTTCATGGGACATTTTCCCCTGCATTGGCTCATTTCAGACTTGTTGCTGTGGAACCAACATCTTCATCAGCGTGTCCTCACTCCTAGTGTGCATTCCCTCTGATCCTTGGTCTTGGGGAGGACTCAGTGTGGGGATAAAAACTGCAGCTGTTCATTCAGGCAGTACTAAGGGAAGTACCTATAGTGAGAACTTGTGTTGGTGTGAGGTCTAGGTGGATTTTACTTTCACTTCAGTCTGGTAGAGCCCTTGATTTTTGCATTCCCCTGTAGCTTGGTGGTGGTGTTCAGCTGAGATATTCCCAGATTATCTCATTGAATCAGTTTTCACTGGCACATGGTTACCTGGCAGGTGGGAAAAATAATCACGTAAGGTTGTTCTGAAGGAGCAGTGAAATGCAATGACCTGTGGTAGGAAGGGATTCAGATAAGGTGGCCTAAAGCCTTTGGCCTACAAAGTTGTGGTCCAACTGCTTCATAGGAATGGACTTGGGACTGAAGTTCATTAATCTCATGGACAGAACATTTGGTATTTATTCACATCAAAATGTCTCATCCTTGGGTGGAACTGGCACATAGACCTGTCTGAAACTTGGGTCCAAGTCTGTTTCTTTCTGTGTGGCTTAAAACCCTGAACCTTGAAGCACTTTGCTCAAGGCTGTTGAGCCTTTGTGTTCTCTTCCAGAACATGCAGTTGCTTCCTTGGTTTCACACTGGCTGTGCAGTAGTTCCTGACTCTGTCCCCAGTGTCGGGGGAGGTTTTATTTGCAGAGAGCAGTGTCTGTGCTGGCAGCTGTGATCCCCCAGCCGAAGGGCAGTGAGTGAAGCAGCCCAGGAGCTCCAGCAGCTCCCAGTGCAGTTCAGACACTTAGCACTAGGAGGACACACAGACCGCGATATTAAGGAGCTAATTGTTTACCTTTCCTTATTAACTGGTTCGGGACCAGAAAAGTGTGTATCGAGCGGTTGCCTTATAATAAGGTGTTCATTGAGACACTTTGTTGTGCTCGAAATGGAAGGAGAGTTGTCTAAAGGCAATACCTGAGTGTGAAGCTGTGGGAATCTCCCGGAGATCACTTTGTCTGTGCATCAGAATTATTCTCGAGGGTATTTACCAGCCAGGGAGAGGTGGGATCCAGGCAAAACGATCCATTTTTTCACAGTTCGGATTTCAGGGCTGCCTTACACCTCTCCCTGTGGCGTTTCCAGCGTTCCCTGCCGGGCTGTGAGCTGGATCAGCCCCTGGGATTGGGTTCAGCACTTGCTGTGGGTTTAATCTGTTTGTGATCTTTCACAGTGTTTGCAAATAGCTTTTCTTTGCTTGTCTCTCTGTGTTTACTTAGCTCCTGATGTACAGTGTCTGCAGCAGGTTGAGCAGTACGGAAATGAGGCTAATTGATTCAAATAGTTTGTAGACTGCCCGTGCTGCTGAGCCAAGCTGTCACCTAATAGAGCCTGGGGAATCTGACTCTTGCTGTATAGAACCATTATTGATATCACACATGCAGACAAAGATGATAACTGAAGCATATGCTGCAAATGAAATGACACCAGAAAATGAAAAATGGTTTCAGATTTGAAGTTAGCGAAGGATGCATGAAAATAACACCAGATGGAGAGAAAGAGAAACTAAGACACAGAGGCATTAATAGTGTAATGTGTTAGGTTTGTATAGGATAGAATCCCACAGCTCCCAGTGGGTGAAGTTCACTGGGGCTTGGGTGAGAGTCTCTGTGCTGTGTAGAAGTGAAGATGCATCATCTGACTCTTCCAGTGATGGTCCCTGACGCTATAAAGAAGGGCACAACCAGTTTTAAGTGACTTTTGGAAACTTAGGTAAGGCCCTGGTAGATCTGGGCAAGGTTGAATGATGTCTCGATAAGAAATGGCCTTTGTGGAATGAATGTGGTTTTACATCTCTGCCTTCATAACCTGATTTCTCCATGAGACGTTTTCCTCAAGATGAAAGCTTCTTTCCATAGTTCATTTATTGGGCTGAACAGCAAACCACTGGTTCTGCCTGGATACAACCTGCAGTCTGGAATTGTTGCAGAGCTACTTTGCTAAAATCTGTTCCTCTGCCCCTCAGTACCTGTGTCTTAACACAGTTGAGTTTTTCACACCTTTGCTGGGGCTTAGTGTTCCTTTCATCCTTACAGCGAATCCTGCTGATGGATTTTCCCCAGACTCTAGTTCCTGTCCATCCCTTTGTATTCCCTCATTTCAGTTGTCTTAATTACTGTTTTTGTGGGGATCAGTCACCGCTTTATAACAAACTTGGTGTTCTGCATGAGGCCCTGAAGTGTTGGCAAACAAGGACCTGGTCCGGACTGAGTTCAGTGTCTGTGCTGACTGTGGGCAGGACTGGGCACTCTGCACCTTGGGCTTCAACGCCCTTGGATCGAGTCATTCCTCATCATTTGAGCTGAGTGACAGGTTTGGCAAGGCAACTTTTTTTCCTAACTCTGCAGAGATTTTTCCATACTTAGCAGAACGTTCTAGAATTCTGGAGTAAGACTTGACCCAGCAAAGTAGTTCTTCTTTTACTGTATAAGGTTTGATGGCTGAGGCTTCTCAGTCTGTATGATTTTTTTAAAAAGACCTTTTAATCTCTCATCCTAGAACCAGCCTGGAATACCCTAAGCAGTGATGGAACTATGGGCAGAAACACTGTATATTGCTGCTTGTTTTGACAGTTGGGGTCTGCACTGGTGCTGTGAATGATCCAGTTAGAGCTTTGGAAGGTTATGAGCATGGAAAGTAAAGATGAGACCCGGAGGAAAAAAAAAGATCATCTCTATTTTAGTGAGGAGAATAAGGCTGAGACTGAGGCACAATATTCATTGTCAAAATGAGAGATGAGTTTTGTGGGGGTTTTTTTCTGTTTTTTTTTCCCCAGCTTCTTTCCCTCTGAAAGAAAAGCTGGATGAAATGCTGTGTAATGAGTTTCACTGGACTAATGGCATGAGACAAGCAAGAGTAAATGCTGAAGTACAGTTCTTGCTCATACTCAGGGAGCATTTATTGGTGCTATCAGGGTATTAGCACGGAGTGATGACTGTACTGTGGAAGATTTGCAGCATTGTGCTGGTAATGAAGTAAGCTCTTGTTTATTCACACCCTTTAAATTAAAAATTGCTTTCTAAGTTCTATTTAATTTCACAAATTAAATTGATTAGGTTTTTGTTTTACAGCACAGATTTTTAACCTTTGAGTCAAAACTGAGTCCTCTGGAAGTCATTCAAGGCAGCACATTAAGATAATCATTCAGATTTTGAGAGCTGGGGAAACAGATCAATAGTGAGACCTTGTTGTGTGAGTAATACGTAATTAAGCAGTGTCTCCTGCACTGTGAGACTCGTGGGCTGGGAGCATGGGCAGGGGATGGAGGGAGGCAGGAGGTACCACGGGCAGCCAACCCTGGGGTGGGAGGATGCTCCAGAGGAGCAGGAAGGACATGGATGTGCTGGAGCAGGTCCAGAGAAGAGCAACGAGGCTGGTGAAGGGACTGGAGCACAAGTGGCATGAGGAGAGGCTGAGGGAGCTGGGGGGGTTCAGCCTGGAGAAGAGGAGGCTCAGGGGAGACCTTATCGCCCTCTGCAACTCCCTGACAGGAGGTTGGAGTCAGGTGGGGATTGGTCTCTTCTCCCAGGCAACCAGCAGCAGGACAAGAGGGCAGAGACTCAAGCTCTGCCAGGGGAGGGTTAGGTTGGATATTAGGAAGAGATTTTTTAGGGAGAGAGTGCTCAGGCATTGGAATGTGCTGCCCAGGGAGGTGGTGGATTCACCATCCCTGGAGGTTTTCAAGCTGAGACTGGATGTGGCACTTCGTGCCATGGTCTAGTGACCACGGTGGTGTTGGACTCGATCTTAGATGTCTCTTCCAACCTGGCTGATTCTGTGATTCTGTGGCACTGTGAGTGTCAGTGCTTGCAGCAGAGACATGAGGACCTGTGTGCCTGTACCACTGGGACTTCACTGCACAGGGAAGCCTCGTCCTTGCAGCCTTCAGACTCCACCACAGCTTGGCCAGAGAACTGAGACATGCAGTTTTCTCTACTCGGAGGACCTAAAATACCCCAACTGAGGGACAGACTTGGCTTGTCTCCACAGCTTGAAGGATTTTGATGCTGTCCCTTCAGTGGTTACTCAGATTTGGTACTCGTTTGCTTTGGTGCAGAACTGTTAGCACTGGGGGGAAATACAGTCTGTGCAGAATGTGTCACCAAAATTGGCATTTGTTACATGGTGAGGGTGAGCAGGGTCAGGTCCTGGTGTTATAGAGTGGTGTGGGGCTTGGTGTAGCTTCCCTCTTACTGCCCATTTCTGACAGTAGAACCCTAACAGTAGGAGACCAGTTCTGTCGTCCCAACAAAACTTCTAGGGAATCATCTTCATTTATCTCTTCCAAATATTATAAGGCATAAATTCTACAATTCATTTTCTCATCATAACAAACAATAAAAGGGTTATTTCAGCTATTTTCCAGAAGAAAATGTCTTCATATTGTTCCATTCAGTAGTTGGTAATATTTTTTTGTCCCACTTTACCTTAAAACCTTTTTGTCCTTTTTTTGTTTCCACTCTTCAGATCTTTCTAACTAAAAAAGGTTTTAATTGGGTTTTCTGATTCGAAGTGCCACAAGTGGCAGCAATTTGGGATGGGAATGACAATGAACTGTCTGTTGTGCTGTTGTCAGTGTTAGAACATAAATGTTTTGCTTTGGCCAAAAATGTTTGTGAGGACAGGAAAGCAATTTCACCACCAGTGTGTGTCGTGTCTCTGGAGTCGTGTAAACAGTTCTGAGAGCTGGAGCAGAGTTGTGGTTCTGCCTGAGGCCATGAGCTTTGCCTGATGTTCAGTTTTGACAGGGAGTGCATAGGAGTTCAGGGACAGGAGCTCCTTGGGTGGAGAGGAGAGTGTTTCACTCTTGGGTTTGAGCTGCCTTGTGGGAAGGAGATGCTGCAGCCCAGTGCAGTTGGCTTATTGAAGATGAAAGGTAATTGAACCAACATGGGATTAAATAAGGCTTTTCCCTCTATCCATGTGACCTGTCTTAACAGCTTTTAGCCAAACAGTGGAAAAGTACAGAGTGTGTCTGTGGCCATTTGGCAGTCGCTGTCTCCACACTCCTTTTCCAGGGCCTTCGCCGGGTCCTGTGCGTTTGCACTAGCTGCTCTCGTTTGGTTGGAGTTGATAACACACTGACATACTCCTCACTCTAAAATTGAGACAGAGGGGCAGAAAAGAGAGGGAGGGTGAAGAAAAGACCAGAATATTCACCCGGTGTATTGGAATAGAATAGCATGGAATCCAGAAATGGAATGAATGTATGTGGAGAAGTTGGGGCTGGAGCCTACTCAGGGCATGAAGGTTGGTCAAGTGTTTTTTTCCAACAAACACTGAAAATTGATATCCAGAGACAGTTTCCAAACTCCATTTGTTCTCAGTTATCTCGGGGCTGTTGGCCATGCACTGTTTGCCTTAACCACAGGACTGATAAGTCCTCGTGGAACTGTGCCTGTGTTTCTAAGGATGGCTGGGAATTCCTTGGGGGAGGAAGGTGACTGACAGAAATGTATTGGGACAGGAAAGGAAGGATGTTATTCCTGCTATTGTGCAGGGTAATTTTCTCTTCCATGGAATACTTGAGAGCAACTGAGTCACTGACAGGAATGATGAGCTGGGAAGGGAGGGCAGTGATCAGACTTGGCAGTGCATACTGGAGAGTCAAACCTCTCACCAACACCAGGTCCAAGTGCGTGTTAAAACAGCTCAGGAGCTCCTCTGGATCTTGCTATGGCAAATACTCAGTAACATGTAATTTTCTTATTTGTTTGGTTAAGAAAACTTTGGAGTTGGTTTACCTTTGGTTTGAGTTTCTAATAAAGCTCTGCCTTGGTTGGGTTTCTTGTGTTTTGGTTTGGGTTTTTTAAACAAATGTGGAGTAAAATCTTTGGAAAGTGATCATGGGTAGTAAAATACTTCCAAGAGCAGTATTAGGTGTTTTAACCTTGGTAATCTAGTCTAGTTATAAGATGGTCTCCAGAAAGGTCCAAGATTTTCAGAGCAGGTAAAAGTTGAGTATATAACACCCTGTTTGTAGAGATGGACCTTGGAGCTTCAGAAAGCTTCAGGCTGAGCTCTCCCCACACCTCTCCTGTAGTGTGAGGCCTCAGATGGGTCTGAGCCCCTGACAGCCCTTTGCTCTCTGTACTGCTGTGCTAGTCACAGGTCCTGGACTCAGGGGTGGAGGGATGAAATTAGGGAACTGCTGTGTGTTGCACTCAGAGAAACTGTGCTCTCCTACCTGCATTTCATCACTGCTTCCTTCTGTCTAAGGCCCTTAGCTCTCTGTTGTTTCCTGGCTAGGTATGAAAGGCTCAGGATGTAAAATCAAATGTGGTGGTTCATTTATCTCAGGGAATGATGAAATACCATCTTTTCAGCAGAGGGAGGTTGTGGTCAGACCAGGAGTGCACAGAATGTCTTTGTCCTCGGCGTCACTTCCTTGGCTGCTGACCACGGGGTCACTGTGCCTCCAGTTAATATTCTGGGCTTGTCTGTGTCATTTTTGATACCAGAAATACAAATCTTCCTTCTCCCAAGTGCTTAATTTTTTTGGGCAGGAGTGTGGCCTTGAAACCACCTAGGAGAAGCCACAGCTGCCAGCGAGATGAATCCCTCCAGACTCCAGGAGTGTCAGGGAGTGACAGATCTGAGCAGGTCACTTGGGACTCTGCAGTCAGCGGAGAGCTACCTTAGGGAGTTAGGATGTGACTCCTTGTTTTCTCATGGGGAGACTGGATGTAGTGAAATGACCCATGCTAGCAGCTCCTCTGGTGGATCTGCTGTAGCTGCTGTGGGTCTCTGCACAGCTACGTGGGGTGGGCAAGGGAGGGAACTCCCAGTGTCCTGTGAGTGCTGAGCTGTGTAAGAACCTGCTTTGTGTAGCTGCGCTGGTTTTCTGGGGAACCCTGTGGGATCCAGGGGCTTTTGTCTTCCAAAATGCAAACAGTACATGCCAAAATAGGCTGTTGCAGGTGGGATGGAGAGTTAGTACCATTGTGCTTTTCCTTTATTTACTTGTGTGTTGATGTAGAGTCTTCCTTGGGCTGTAAGAGCTGAATTGAGCAGTTACAGGGGAATGCACTGAGTGAAATGAGCCGGTACTGATCAGCTCTAAACACATCACAAGCAGCACAGTGCTGCCCTGGGCACTCTGTCACTAGCATCCCAGAAATAGTCTGGAAGGGGTGTATTCTGTTCCTGTCATCACTCTGCAGTGCACTTGACTTTGGGACTTAGGACACTTGCATGGATCAAAGAGGTGCTCTGCTCTGATGTTCCTAGATGGCTTTGCCACCTCCAAACATGTCACCTGCAGTTGAAATAATGGGGGGGGGGGGAAAGTTGCAATTGAGTGATATTGATGAAATTAAAGATTTATTGGAAGGTGTGCTAAGATGATTGGGTAGGATCTTTCCCACTTGGTGCTTGCACCTAGGTGTAAATGTTAGAAGAGAATAGAGTGTTTCAGTTGAAAGGGACCTACAAGAAACATCTAGTCCAGCTCCCTGACCACCACCTCAGGGCTGGCCAAAAGCATCCAGGTCGCTGCTGAGTGCATTGAACAGGGCTGGCTGTAGGATTGACCCCTGAGGGACACCCTGGTGAGAGTCACCAGCCAACTGTACCCTCATGCTCTACAACCCTTGGAGCTCTGCCCTTCAGCCAATTCATCCCCATCCCACGGCTGGACAGCTTGTCCAGAGGGATGCTGGGAGGGACAGTATCCAGAGCCTTACTGAAATGCAGACAAACTGCACCCACTTCCTCTTCATCCACTGGGTGACCTTGTTGTAGAAGAACAGCAGATGAATTAACCTGTGTTGGCTGTGCCTGGCAGTTGTGTTCTTTAAAAGACTCTCAGCAGCACCCAGTTTAATCCTCTCCACATTTTTTCCAGGACCTACCGTTACACTCAGAGGTCTGTCCTGGTTTTGGCTGGGGTGGAGTTAATTTTCCTGAGTAGCTGGTACAGTGCAGTGTTTGGAGTTAGTGTGAGAACAGAGTTGGTAACACTCTGATGCTTTGGTTGTTGCTAAGTAGAGCTTACCCCAAATCAAGGACTTTGTTTCCCATGCTCTGCCAGGGATGGAGTGTGACTGGGACGGCAGAACCAAACTGGCCAAAGGGATACTCCATACCATAGGATATCATTCCATGTACATGAGGAGGAGCTGTCCAGGAGGATTTGGGATGGGATGGGCAATGAGCAGTGGTTCTGTGCACCACTTGTTTCTCTTGGGGTCTGTTCCTCTCCTTGTCGTCTCCCTTCCCATAACTACTGTTGTTTTGCTTCAGTTGGGACCTGTTCTTACCTCGCCCAGTGGGTTGGACCTTCCCCTGTGTCCCTCCCTGCCCGGAGTGCTGGGAGCTCTGGGCTGCATTGCACCACCACAGCCACTGCTGTTGCTTCCCCAGAATTATCTTCTGCAGAAGTCGAAGTCTCTTGCAGATAGTTTAATTACTGTGGATTATTTTAGGTATCACATTGATGCCATGGGTGAGCAGAAGGGAAGGCAATAAGGTTGTCATGACTACTGGGATTTTTTTCTTAATTTTTGTGCTTCCATTTAAAAATATTTTTATCTTGCGATTTTTAGGGATAAAAAAAATGTCCTTTGCTGGTTGTAAATTGCTGGTCATGCTTCAGACAATCCTAATTGTAGCAGAGACAGGTTTTGAAGGCATTTTTTTCTGGGAGACAGAAAAGGGGGGAAAGAGGGAACATTCTCTTGGCAACCTAAATAAGGGAAAATGAGTATAGTTCAATACTCACATAAGAGTTGAGTACAAATTACTGTGGTGCCTACACAAGGACATGGTTTGTTTCAGGTCAGGTGGTTTTGCATAGGATTTCACTGGAAATTTCTTCAAATGCTGCTAATTTTTGCCTGAACTAGTAAGTTCCTGTGAGCTTGGAGCTACTATTGCCAACAGTAATGTCATTGTTTTACTTAAATCAACAGAATTATTTTTCCATGAGCAGATCTCGCAGTGCTCATGCCTTAGTTGTGGTTAGGAATGAATTTCTCCTGTAGAACTGATTCAGGTCTGTAATTATTGTGTGGCAAGGGGAAGACTGATGCAAGTTTGAGGTATTTTCAGTCATTCAAGGGGCAAATCATCTTGATGACTAAGGAAGGAAACGGAGCCCTGCAGGGCACAGGGCTGGGAGTTGTGGTGGTCTGAGTACCTTTACATCTCCTGGACCACAAACACAGCAGTGCTGGGATGGGTGAGGGTCAGGGTTCCAGTTCATCCTTGTGCTGTCAGTGTTGGTCCAACAGATCCTTTTGCAAGGAACAGCTCAGGTCTGGCTGTTAACAAAGAGAAGGAATTTTCTTGGGTTTTTTTAAACATGTCCATTTCCAAAGTGTTTTACTTAATTAATCCCTAAACACATAGATTTATCTGGTTGATGCCTACAGTTCTCTGCTGGGTTGGAGCTGTGGCTCTGTGTGCTTACTCAGCAGTGGCTGCTGCTTTGCTCTCAGTCCCAAGCTGCTTTAGCTGGGCTTGGTGCTGGAGCCAGATCAGCCCAAGCTGCAAAGGGTTGGTTTGTCCTGTTTCTCAGCCCTTGCTGACTCCTGGTCCATGAGGAGGCTGCACTTGTCCCAGCTAGCTCAGTCCCTCAGCCCTTAGACTCTCTGGCAGTCAGTGCTGGAACTCAGCAGCAGAGAAATTACTCCTCAGTCACCCTGAGGGTTTTGGTGTCTCTTTAGTGATTTATTTTTTGTACATCTGGAGGCTGATACTTTTAGGTATGAATTTTCTAAAAAGGCTGAAATGGCTTTTCTTGTTTTCGGTTCTTAGAAACAACCCTGAAAGATTTTTATTTTTTTTTGTGCTGATACCTAGTTAATACTGCTGAATAATATAAACACTAGGATGAGGAGTCTCACACAGCAATGGATTTTTATGCCAAACTGGTTTGCCTCCAGTGTACATGCAGATCATTCTGATGAGGAGTTTGTGTCTGACAACACTTGAGCCACTTAAAAGAGGAAACCCACAGAGGATGTGAGTTTGATGAAGGTATAACAGGACTGGAAAGCCTTGTGGTGGTGAAGATGTACCTGTGTGTTCATTTGCAGTTGGTTTTCAAGGCATGTGAAGCCAGAGGGAGTCAGGTGTGAGCAGGGATGTCTCTCACCTCTTCCACAACCTGTGGAGAGATGACTGTTCACACCTGGCCACACTTCTCTCCGTGCTCTGTCTCTGCATCTTGGGTTTCAGAGTGCAGTTTGCCACTCTGGTGCCTAATTCCACTTTGCTGAACAGCACTGGTCACACAGGAGAGAGTTCTAAGCATCCTGACTCCATTCCTTGTACCTGTTTGCTCCATTTCTGCCCTGTGAGGACAGGCTGAGAGAGTTGGGGCTGTTCAGCCTGGAGAAGAGAAGGTTGTGTGGAGAGCTCAGAGCAACCTGCCAGGAGCTGAAGGGGCTGCAGGGAAGCTGCAGAGGGATCTGTGTTAGGAGCTGCAGGGACAGGACAAGGAGTAATAAGTACAAATTGAAGGAGGGGAAATTTAGGTTAAAGCTTAGGCAGAAATTTTGGCTGTGAGGGTGGTGAGACACTGGCCCAGGTTGCCCAGGGAGGCTGTGGCTGCCCCAACCCTGGCAGTGTTTCATTCCAGGTTGGATGAGCCTTGAGCAACCTGCTCTGGTGGGAGGTGTCCCTGCCCAGGGCAGGGGTTGGGGCTGGATCATCTCTGAGCTCCATTCCAACCCCTGAAATTCTCTGGTTCTCTGGCAGGTGTTGGTGTGTAAGTCAGTTCTCTTGTAGTCAAATGAGCACAGTCTTTATTTGCAAATGACAGTGGGATTTTGGCAGAAGTTGGCAGCACTAGGCAAACGCTGCTCCTTGCCCTGAGCGATTGTCTCTCCCAGGGGTGTGTATGTGGTGGAGGCTGGAAAAGAGGCTCAGTGTGTGTGGGCACTGGCACAGGGCCACACTCTCAGGCCATGCCCCACGTCGTCCCTCCCTCCTTCCCCTGCCTTGCAGAGTGTATGGGCTCAGCTCTGCAGAATCATGCATTGATTTCAAAGTTGTGCTAAATGAGCTCATCTCAGTCACTCACTTGTGAAACGCTGCCAAGTGCTACACGGCGTGTAAATTTAGATGGGTTTTTGCAAGGAATGAAATACTATATAGCTACTGAGGCAGAGAGAAGGTTTCCTCCTTCACCCATCACATTCTGGAGCACGAGGGAAGATGCTGAAAGCCAAGATTTTGGATTTGACCTCCTCCTTGGTGCCTCTGAGCGTGCAGATTTCCTCCGCGGAGGCTGTTTGCTTGTGGCAGGCAGAATTGTCATTCCCTGCACTCACAGCTGAGGGTTCTGTGAGATCTGTGAGCAGCTCAGCTCCTCTCCCTCCCCACCAGCTCCGTACAGCAACGAGTGAGACTTCTGCTGCTTCCCTCCTAACGAGGTACGAATTCAGATCAAATGTTAGAGCTGCTTGTTTCTACATGAGGAAATCAGATTGAGCCCCTGGACGTGCTCCAAGCAGGGATATCATTAGGTTTGACTTGTGTTTAAAACTGTTGGAGCTGCTGATCCGATGCTGCTGGGGAGGAGCCGAGAGCTCTCAGAGATGCGAGGCAGAAGGAGCTCGTAGATAACTCAGTCTGAGATTTAGGGGCTTGCAGGTCATTCTGTGTAACTGTTACTCTCTGTTTTGAGCTCAGCACCTCATGTTTTACTGAAAAATGGAAGAATTAACAGGCATTTGCTGAAAATGTGTATGGGAAAGGCAGGGTGGAAGTTCCCTAGGAGTGAGGATTTCAGCATCTCTTAGTAATTTGTTCTATTGGTTAAACAGTCTGTGCTTTTTTTTTTTTTCCTTTTGTTTGTTGGGTCCTACTGCATTTCTAGCTTGAATATGTCCAGTTTTATGTCGTTTCATGGGAATTTTAAGCTGGCAGCAATGGGCAGAGCTGCTGAAAGAGGCAGTGGGCTTCCCCCTGCCCCAGTGCCAGCTGGTGTGGCTGTGCCCTGGGCACTGCTCCTGGGGCTCCTCCAGCTGTGGGTGAACCCACTGCAGAACCAGCAGCAACAGCTAAACCACATCGTGCAGGGGAAGCTGCAGGAAGGATGCTGGGGCAGTCAGGGCTGAGAAAGGGGTGAGGGTGTCCTCAACAGCAGGTGGTGAAACTGTGGTGCTGCTTCCAGCTGTTGGTTCTTGGCCTTTTTCTGCTGGGAATAGCGTTGGTTCTGAGTTTTTTTGCGCTGGGAACAGTGTTGTCTCTGCCCTAGCAGTGTGTGTCTGTCTGTTTTCCTCAAGGGGTTAAACATCACAACCTCACAACCAGGTGTGCTCCAGAACACCGCAGTCAAAAAACCACTCTGGTTATTTGATGAAGCAAAAGCTGTTGAGAGCTGTATTACCTAGGTATTAACATGTGCTTCGTTGGTAAGTTTTTAGTGTCTGTGTTGTAGTAATTGGTAAAAAGGCTTTGGATTGTTTTACTGGAGGGTTTATATGAAGCAGATGAGTCTCGGTGTTAGCAGGCTGGAAGTGGAAGTTCTCAGTATGTGGTGACTGCCTTTAGTAAACTTTTTTTTTTTCCCCAAAAATAAACTCAGTCTGAAAGATACCAATTGATACTTACCTTAAGACCTAACTCTGAACAATATCTGATACTGAACCAGGTGAACATCACAGCAACTCATCTCTCTCCACTGAGGGATTGTTTCCCTCAGCAGAGCATTTGGCAGCAAAGCTCTGTGCCAGCTCTCGTGTTTTTCGTACTCTTGTGATGCCTTTTAGTAAGAGGAGTCATCATCAGGCTGTGCAGATCAGAGATGTGCATTGTGCTGACATTGTACGGTGTCTGTGCTTCCTCTGTAGGCTGGGGCAGGGTGAGGCTGTCTGACCTCTGGAGAACAGGAGCATGTCAAGCTCAGCAGCTCAGGACTGTGCAGTCTGGGCAGGGGAATGGCTCCAAAGGTGCAGCAGCTCAGGACTGTGCAGTCTGGGCAGGGGAATGGCTCCAAAGGTGCAGCAGCTCAGGACTGTGCAGTCTGGGCAGGGGAATGGCTCCAAAGGTGCAGCAGCTCAGGACTGTGCAGTCTGGGCAGGGGAATGGCTCCAAAGGTGCAGCAGCTCAGGACTGTGCAGTCTGGGCAGGGGAATGGCTCCAAAGGTGCAGCAGCTCAGGACTGTGCAGTCTGGGCAGGGGAATGGCTCCAAAGGTGCAGCAGCTCAGGACTGTGCAGTCTGGGCAGGGGAATGGCTCCAAAGGTGCAGCAGCTCAGGACTGTGCAGTCTGGGCAGGGGAATGGCTCCAAAGGTGCAGCAGCTCAGGACTGTGCAGTCTGGGCAGGGGAATGGCTCCAAAGGTGCAGCAGCTCAGGACTGTGCAGTCTGGGCAGGGGAATGGCTCCAAAGGTGCAGCAGCTCAGGACTGTGCAGTCTGGGCAGGGGAATGGCTCCAAAGGTGCAGCAGCTCAGGACTGTGCAGTCTGGGCAGGGGAATGGCTCCAAAGGTGCAGCAGCTCAGGACTGTGCAGTCTGGGCAGGGGAATGGCTCCAAAGGTGCAGCAGCTCAGGACTGTGCAGTCTGGGCAGGGGAATGGCTCCAAAGGTGCAGCAGCTCAGGACTGTGCAGTCTGGGCAGGGGAATGGCTCCAAAGGTGCAGCAGCTCAGGACTGTGCAGTCTGGGCAGGGGAATGGCTCCAAAGGTGCAGCAGCTCAGGACTGTGCAGTCTGGGCAGGGGAATGGCTCCAAAGGTGCAGCAGCTCAGGACTGTGCAGTCTGGGCAGGGGAATGGCTCCAAAGGTGCAGCAGCAGCACAGAACACTGTGGGGTTTGTCCCTGTGTAGCTGTGACCCAGAGACTCGGGGCATACCAGTCTTCTGGAGCATCACATCCTGGGGTTCTCTGTAAGGAAAGACATTTCTTCCACATGCTGCAGAAAGTGTTGACTGATTATTTTTTTTTCATTGCTGTCAAAATATGGGTTTTTTTGGGTTGCATTTCAGTTCACCAATGACTCTCCTGCAGTGAGAGCTGTTAGATGAAATTTGCCTGGATTTGCTTCCCAGAAGATGCTGGTGCTGTTTAGGCTGCAGTGCTGAGGGGATGAGGCAGAGTCGCTACTCAGCTCTGATTCCATGTGTCTCTAGCAGCACAGTGCAAAACCTGTGTTTGCTTAAGACTACAAACTGCTGCATCTTGTTTGGGGATGGGTTTGGTTTTAGCTGCTCTGAGTGTGCATTATTTCATCAGGAGGTCATGTTCACAGGTTCTGTCTGGTAGAGAGCTCATTTTAATCTTTATTTCTACTGACTGAGCCTCCCAGCTTTGTTCCCTTTCTTGCCTGGTTTACTTCTCTTCCTACCTGTGTTTTTCATAGGGGAAATTCCCATATTTATCACTTACAGTTCTTGGTTTGGGTGTGCATTGAGGACAGCAGAGGTGTCTCTCCTGTTACTTTTGGTCTCTGTTCAGCAGAGTGTCTCTGTGCAGATGTGTGTGAGGCTGTGAAACAGCCAGGCTGGTGGGACGGTGTGAGGGAGGTTTTATGGTCTGATTTGGTTGTTTGTACTTCAGAATCATTTCAGGGAAAGATGCCTCTTTATTTACCAAACATTTGCAAGTAAACCTTAAAAACCCATCACAGTAAATAGCAAATAATTATCTTTACAACACAAGGTCTTTTCTCTCAGTCTGTGAAGAGATGGGATTCTTGCCAGCCAGGAAAGTTTTCAGGAGATTGCTGCTATTTTCTCCTTATTCTGTCTCAGCTAGTGGAACATAAAACATTATTGACAAGCTTTCTCCAAAAGAAAAGGTATCCAGGTTTGGCACATCTTGCTGAAATACCATTTAACTTCTTTCTCAGGTGGAAAATAAAGGATATAAGAAGGGGAGATCAGTAAACAGTGCTGAAAGAAGAGTTGTTGGGGTTTGGTTTTTTGGTTTGTTCTATTTCTTAGGAAGAATCTCAAATGATAAATTGCTTCTAGAACCTTATTCCGCTGCCTTTGGAGCCAGGGGGAGGCTTTAAGTTGGTTTTCCCAAGAGGTTGGTGAGACTCTCTCACTCCAGTGTCTCTCTGCTGTTCTATCTATGATCCACTAGGTATATATATTTAAAAGATGTTGAGAACATTAAATTCAAAGTATGTTCTGTACTGGTAAAAGCTGTTTCTGTGCCCCCTGCAGTTGCTGGAAGTAGTCACCTGGAAAGCAACTTTCCAGCTCCCTGAGGAGTGTGGTCGTGGCCTGTATCAGTTCTGGGCATAGGAAGTCCTGAAAAGCATTTTAAAAGAACAAAATGTAACTGGAGGTAACCAAAAATTTTAAAATTAATGGTCATTAGGTTTTCAGACCTATTAACTGAGCTGTGGGTGGAACCAAGACCAGGACAAAGGACCACACTGAGGAGCACAGTCATGGTTTGAACGTACCTGATGTAAACCAAACGGGAGGATAAAGGGAATTAAGATCCTGGATCTTCTTAGAATCACAGAAGTTCTTAGAATCACAGATCTTCTTAGAATCACAGGGTTGGAAAAGACTTCCAGTATCAAGTCCAACCCTACTGTGGTCACTAGACCATGGCACTAAGTGCCACATCCAGTCTCATTTTGAAAACCTCAGAGTCAGTAGCAGGGAAACATTCCCTCAAGTCTTGAAAAGAGCTTCAGTGTGACATCCCTTTCATCAAAGTATTGGTCAGAAACTCAGCTGGTGTTGGTCCAGGTGTGTTTGTTGTGTGTTGGAATCAGTTGAGTAGATTAACACTGAGTTGATATTGTAGGTGAAGTTCTTTTGTCTGCCCTGTGAGAAGCAACAAAACGAGATCAGGAGTGCTGAGTGAGATGTGCTTGGGAGTAGTGCTAAGATGCTTGAGGCAGGGATGGAAAATCTTCCTCTCCTCAAAGGAAAGAGCCATCTGTGATAGAAGGGTCATTCTGGTGGGCTCAGGCTGACAGACACTGGAGAGAACTGAGGCAGGGAAGGGGTTTTCTCCTGCATTAGCAGGACATGCAGGAGGTTCTGTGTGTCATTGTGAAGAGTAGGAAGAGAGAAAATGCTCTGGATTTTCCACACTGTTTTGTCACACCACTTCTGCAGGGAAAATCCCTGAAAGATGCTCAACAGACCAAACGTGGTGGGCTGAAAGGGAGGCAGGGTAGGTGGCAAGTGTACCCTGGGCTGGTGGCACAGGGCAGTGGAGAAAACCTGTGCTCATCCTACATTGTATCCAGAGAGGATTAAATGGGTCTCACTCCTGGAGCTGCTGGGAAGGAAAACGCCTGTGTGGATTGCTCAAACCTGCTTTGTCTTTGGTGGGGTTGGGTGAGGGAGGGGAGAAGGGACAGGAGGGAGATGGTTTCATGTCCTTACTTTCAGTGAAGTGGCTGAAAGAGGCAAGAAAGAGAAGGAGCTGCCCTGGGGACGTTGGTGGTTCATAAACCCTTTTGTTTCTGTTACTTCACTTTGAATTTGTTTCATGTGAAATAAATACCTATGTGCTGCAGTTGGTTCTAGTAAAACTCAGCTCTGGCATTGGCAAACATGTTCCTGTGGCTTTTGGGTGTCTCAGTATGGGAGGGCAAAGGTGAGTTCTCCTCTACCTTGAGGTCCTGTCAGGAAATGTGTCAATGCCACAACTCCAAATCATAGGGTAGGAGTGAGGTCTGGGGAAGTCACTGTTTGCCTGGACCTGTTCCTGGATGTTTCCTGAGACAACCTCTGGGTGTGGGAGTGACCATCTGCATCACTGAGAGCTGTAATGGAAATGATTTGCTAAGGTTAACATGGCTTTTTATTTAAAAAGTGAAAATGGAGAAACAAATGATTGGATTTTTGACAAAATGTGTAATTTTGGTCAGTGACAGAAAATGCAATTACGTCTTGCTTTGGTTTCCTGACAGTTTTATTTATATCTGTTTTGAAAGTGCAAATTATCAGCTTTGAAATAGTAAGTCAGAGAGGAAAGGGAGAATTCTCTGTTCTTTCAGACCAGGACATGAATGCAGAACGAGATGCTTTGCTAGGCTTGTAATTGTGTTTCAAGCAAAGAAAACTTCCCTGGTTCCGAAGGCTAAGTGAAGTCAGGAGCAATTTGCTGGATGATAGGGAATACAGTGATTCAGCATTCGCCGTGGGAGCTATTTATAGGGGCTCTATTTTTGTTCAGAGCAAAACAATAGCTCTGAATTTCAGGCAGTTGGACCAGACTTGCAGGAAGGTCTCTGGTGGAGCTGAGGAGATCTGCTCCTGCTTGATGCTGAGAGCTCCTCCAGCATCATCCCCATTCCTCGGGGGTGGAACCCAGAGCTGTGCTGGGGGAGCTGCTCGGGCTCTGGGTCCCTGAACTGCTGAGGGGCTGTCAGCACTCCTTAGATTTTAGTTTGGGAGAACTGGGCAGTCCAATTAAGCCGTTAATTTTATCCATTTCTCACAGGTTTTCCTGGCTTCTCTGGATCCTGTTGCTGCAGCCAATGTGGATCCCAACGCTGTGGCTGCAAAGGCTCCTTGCTTTCCTCTGCTGGATCCCTCGAATCCAAGAGCTGCTTGGCAGTTTCCAAGGCAACCACCTGTGGAATAATTAAAAAGGGTGCAGCGTTAGCGTGCCAGATACAAGGAATTCTTGCCTGGAGAGAGCATTTCACTTTCATCTGTCTTGAAGAATCCAACGTGCTTCTGCCAGCAGAGTTAAGGTAGTGCAGTTACAAAGTGCAGATTTGTTTGCTGGAGGTGCTGGAAGTTTGTGGTGGAGGAACAGTCCTGGTGTCACTGCATACTGCTCGTTTGAGAGGATTACTCTGGTTCCTCCTGTGCGAATGTTCTGGGTGTATTTGAACATGAAATGCAGGAGGAAGGTGATGATGAGAAGGTGAACAGCGTTTGAGGTTTGTGCCAGAGTTGCCTGAAGTGTTTTGCAGTTTGTGCTGTCTTCCCTCGGCTGATTTGACGCTGGGGAGGACTAAAATGGAGCATACATTAGTGGGAGCATAAATATAGGAAGTGCAGCCTTCCTGCCAAGTACGCTGAGATGTCTTTGGCATTGAGTGAAGGGTAGATGCAGAAGGAATGTGGGAGTGGGCTCACTGCAGATGACAACCAAGGACCTGCCCCCAGCCCGAGGGTGCAGTGACCCACTCCCTGTCCAGCCCAACTGATCTCAGGGTCACTGCTTGGCTGGAGCAGCAGCTCAACCCGTTTTGAAGCTCACATTTCTCAGGTTCAGAGCTGAAATTGCACGGTGGAAAACCCAAAAAATTAAGCAGAACAACTTAGAATAAAAAAGAACAACAAAATGTGGTGAATTCGGTTCTGAAAGTTTGGATGTTGCTGCAGAAGTTGATGGCAAAGCTGTTAGGCTTCAGACAGCTAAAATGTTCTTCTCCAAGTAGAATATGTTACTGGATGTATCTGCTTATATCATCTCTCCTCTCTGCCATTCGTTCACATATAGCTGAATAGAAAAATATTGCTCATTTCTGGCAGTGGAGGAATCCACATTACCTTCTGCCCAGAGCCCAGGCAAGTGCTCAGAGCCTGGGTACCCTGCCTGATGCTCTTGTACAGTGAGTTTTGGACTTGGTGCCTTTATGTAGTTTATTTTAAGGAAAAAAAAAAGAAAAAAAAAAAGAAAAGGAGTTCTAAATTTTGAAATAGAAATATTTGGGATGCCATCTGGCCTTTACATAATAAATTTCTCCTGCCAAGATGTTTGTGGGATTCTGTTGGGATGTGGATGGGATTTCACATTCCATCCCTTACCCAGCCAGGAGGATCATTGTGTTTTAGATATGGTGGGTCCAGGAAGGAGCAGGAACTGCCTGGTGGCAGCTCTGTGATCTGAAGGAATGCAGACACAATCTGCCCAGTGAGCACTGTCACCTCTTCCAGCTGTGACCTTGTTTCAGAAGTGAAGATTTGCAGGTACCAGCCGAGTACAGCTGCAATTTCCCACCCTAATACTTGATTTCCAGTCCATTGGTTCATTGTCACCGTGGCTTAAGTGCCAAGTTGGTTTTCTCTTTGAAGGAATTCTTCAGGCTGTTCAGTTCCTTTCAGGATGGAGCTGAGGATTGTCTCCCCACCAGCTGCTACTGCTGTGTGTTCTGGAGATGCTTTTTCAGAGTGGGTCAGGGGATTTTCCCTGACAGATCATACAGAAATTCCAGATTAGAATAAAAAGGTCAGACAGCTTTGCTGTCATTGTAGGAGCAGCTGAGCCCTTGTGGAAGTCAATTATAAATAAAATACTTGGGGGTTTTAGTAGTGGAGTTGTTTGTGTGAATCCGTTCACAGCTGCCCCTTTGTGGTGTGATGTTTGGATATTTGTCAGAGGCAAGAGGTGCTAACACCTGACACTGCTTAAACCAGGGCTAGAGGAAAGGACTTGCAGAGGTGGTGAAGGTAGGAGAGGAGCAGCTTTTCTCATCTAGAGCAGAGATATGTCTCCAGCAGGAGCCACAATGAGTTATTGAGGAGCACAGGAACAGGATCATCCTCTGCGCACTGCTCATTCTCCAGACATGTGTAGCACAGGGATTCACTGAGCTCTGTGTCTTGTTCTACAGTGTTTACTAACTTGTCTTTGGAATATGCTGACTCTTCCTTTCAAGCCAGCAGAGCTATTAGTGAGGGCAGTGCTCAGTGGTGCCACAGCCCAACTACCACAGCAGCCTGTTGAGTGAGGAACCACATTCATTTAGGTCTAGAACCTGAACAGAATGCTTGGGGTTAGGAGGGACATGATGAAGGTCCAACCCTCATGCTCAAGCAGGTTGTTTTAGTTGCATAACTAAAAATAGAGAAAACTGCTGTTTCAGATTCTGGAGTGCTCTGTAATCAGACAGTCAGGCACTCCTCAGCAGTGCAGGTCTGTGCTCAGGTCAGGGCTGGGTCAGGCCTCGCTTCAGTTGTGGCTTTCAGAGCTGTTTGAAGGAGTGGTAATTAATGGGGTGTTCAAAATGCATCGTTTGCCTCACACTGAGAATTGCTCAGTCTCCAAAATCCTGCAGTCTGGCCATTTTCACCTCAAGAGGTGGAGTTAGATACTGGTGGCCATCAGGTTCCTTCTGGGGCTGTGATGTTCCAGAGCCATAGAGTAGTTTGGGTGGGAAGGGACCTTCAAGGTCATCTCATTCCACCCCCTGGCCTGGGCAGGGACACCTCCAACTGCACCAGGGTGCTCCAAGCCCCATCCAACCTGCCCCTGAACACTTCCAGGGGTGGGGCATTGGTGGATTATCTTCCACTTCAGCCTGGAACTGGGAAGCCTCTGTGTCCTGCTGAGCTTGGTTCTGTCTGTTCTTCCTTCCTGTGCTTTTGCTGGAGGGAGGAAGGTTTGAGCTTCATGGACTTCCATGCACTTTGAGATACTTAAGTCAGACAATGTGACATGGGTCCTACCAGAAAATTTCCCCATGTGGTTTTGTGGCTTTCATCGTGCTGGAATAATCTGCACTCTGCAGACCAGCACCAGAGCAGTGTGTAGTGCTGGATGCTGCTCACAGCCAGTGGAGTTGAATGAGCAGTTTGGTTCATCCTACTGTCAGTGTCTCTATGTGGTCAGATGAACTGCTCTTTGCATTCCCTAGTCTGTAGTGAGGGACTTAGACACTCAGAATGTTTATGGACCCATTCAGACATATGAAATTGAGTGAATTAAACCCTACTCTTGTATTTCAATCTTTTGAGCTGCTGAGTGTTTTCACTTGTTAAGAGATTTTGTCAATCATTGTGAAGCTGAAGAGTGATCTAGGTCAGTGTGGCTCGGGTGAAAGAAGGAGGAGGTTTGCAGAGCCTCTGAGTGGAATGAAGGTGCAGTTTTGTGGGTGACCTGAAAGGATGAACTGAGAGTTGAATTTAAAATTACCTTAATGTTACCTTTACATTTACTGTTGCTTGCAAGGAACAGCTTGGTTTGGTTTGGGTCTTTGATGGTTTTGCCTGTCTTTGCTCAGGCAGAGTCTGCAGATAGTCTCTGAAATGAAATATGTGCTGTTAGAAATGCAATATCCGAGTGTATTTACAAGAGCATGTGGTGACAGGACAGGGAACAATGGCTTTAAACTGAAAGAAGGTTTAGATTAGATACTAGGAAAAAATTCTTCCCCATGAGGGTGCTGAGGCACTGGCACAGGGTGCCCAGAGCAGCTGTGGCTGCTCCATCCCTGGGAGGGTTCCAGGCCAGGTTGGATGGGGCTTGGAGCAGCCTGGGCTGGTGGGAGGTGTCCCTGCCCAGGGCAGGGGGTGGCACTGGATGATATTTAAGGTCCTTCCAGCCCATTCTGTAATTCTATGAAATGAGGAAAGCCCCAAGATGTTCAAGAGAAGAAACTGGGTGAGATGAATCTGTAACGGTCAGATCTAATTTGTGTGTTACCACTTTCTGTTTGTTCCATATGGTCAGTGGCATTATCACTTGAGCTGTTCTTGAGTTTTTAAGATGAATTTGCGTCTGGATTTACTCACACACTACCAAA
>NW_008671154.1:0-745 GCF_000695815.1 Acanthisitta chloris
GGGGGATCCTGGGGTAGATTTTGGGGGGTCCTGGGAGTTCTGGTGGATTTTGGGGGGTCCTGGGGAGTTTTGGTGAATTTTGGGGCCTCCTGGGGTAGATTTTGGGGGATCCTTTGCTGGAGATTTAACCTCTTCCTTCCCCTTCCTCCCCCAGTCTCTCCTCCCTTTCCACCATGCCCCGTCCTTCCCCTCCCCCTCCCCCTTCTTCCTCTTCCTCCTCCTCTTCCTCCACCACCACTTCCTCTTCCTCCTCTTTCCTCCTCCACGTTGAGTTCCCGGAAGTTCCTCCAACCCTCTTGGCCAACTTGAACCGACAACGCTTGGAAGGAAAACTCTGCGACGTTTCCATCTTGCTGCAGGGGCGAATTTTCCGCGCCCACCGCGCCGTCCTCGCTGCTTCCTCCCCTTATTTCCACGACCAGTTATTCCTCAAGGAACTGGATTCCATTTCCTTACCGGATGTGATGGATCCGGAAGCTTTCGGGGTAGTTTTAGCTTCTGCTTACACAGGTCGTTTGGCTATGGCACCAGAAGAAATCGTCAACTTCCTGACGGTGGGAAGTGTCCTCCAAATGTGGCACATCGTGGATAAATGCACCGAGCTCCTCAAGGATTTCCGGGCCACTTCCTCTTCCTCTTCCCGGCAGTTTTCCAGCAGGAGGAGTGAGGTTCAGTCTCCCAGCAGCACCAACTTCCTCAGCCCTACGGAATTCCAAGCTGGGAAGGAAGAGCAGAGGTTTCCTGC
>NW_008671154.1:843-2544 GCF_000695815.1 Acanthisitta chloris
ATGGCTCCAGCTTGGTGCTCACCTGTGAGGAGGAGGAGGAGGAGGAGCCTCAGAAAGAGGAAGTTTCCTCCGGGAGGGAGGAAGTGAGGCGGGGCAGGGGGAGGAAGAGGAGTGGGAGCGAAGGGGTGGCCCGAGGGGGAGGCAGGAAGTGGAGTGGAAGTGGTGGGAAGGAAGGAGGAGGGCGAGGGGGAGGGAGGAAGAGACATGGAAGTGGCAGAGCCCCGTGGGGGAGGGAGGAAATGGCAACAGGAAGCGGTGGAGCCACGTGGGGGAGGGAGGAAATGGCAACAGAAAGTGGTGGAGTCGCATGGGGAAGGGAGGAAATGGCAACAGGAAGTGGTGGAGTTGCATGGGGAAGGGAGGAAATGGCAACAGGAAGTGGTGGAGTCGCGTGGGGAAGGGAGGAAATGGCAACAGGAAGTGGGGGAGTCGCGTGGGGGAGAGAGGAAATGACCCCAGGAAGTGGCAGAGTCACCTGGGGGAGAGAGGAAATGACCCCAGGAAGTGGCAGAGTCACCTGGGGAAGGGAGGAAGTGGCCCCAGGAAGTGGCAGAACCACAAGGGGAAGGGAGGAAGTGGTCCCAGGAAGCAGCAGAGTCACCTGGGGGAGAGAGGAAGTGGCCCCAGGAAGC
This sequence comes from Acanthisitta chloris, assembly GCF_000695815.1. Taxonomy (NCBI): domain Eukaryota; kingdom Metazoa; phylum Chordata; class Aves; order Passeriformes; family Acanthisittidae; genus Acanthisitta; species Acanthisitta chloris. The sequence goes on from NW_008671154.1 coordinate 1,476, forward strand.
AGCAGGAAATGCCATGGCAGAGCCAGGTTGGCACGAGGAAGTGCCGGAATAACCCACAGCAGCAGCAGCAGGAAGTGCCACAGATCAGCACCAGGAAGTGAAGGGCAGGAGGAAGTACTTCCTGGAAGCTTCGGACTGGCCCATGGGAGTGAGGAAGTAGCGCCAGGAAGCACTGGGATGTGCCCTGAAGGGGAGGAAATACCCCCTGGGGCTGAGGAAGTGCTTCCTGGAAACCTGGGGATAACCCACAGGGAGGAAGTGACTCCCGGAAGTCTCGGACTTGGCCACAGCAGGGAGGAAATAACCCCTGGAAACCTCGGGGTGGCTGATGGCAACAAGGAAATAAGTCATGGGAGTCTTGGGATGGCCCAAGGGGGTGAGGAAACAGCTCCCGGAAGCCTCAGGCTGAGCCACGAGGAGGAAATAACCCCTGGAAACCGCAGCTTGTCCCATGAGAAGGAGGAAGCACTTCCCAGAAGTGTCTCCCTACCCAAACCTGAAGACCAAGTGAACCTGTGCGAGTCCTCCCAAGATTTCCCATCCCCTTACCCAACTCAAGACGACCCAAACTTCCTCCCCCCTCGTTCCTTCCTCCCCATGGACATGCAAGGCAACCAGATCCTGCTCTTCCCACCTCATCCCACCTCAACCCACGGAGCAGCGGCTCAAGAAGGTACCACCAGCACCACCAGTACAACCAGTAGCACCACCAGCAACAAGATCTACCTGTGTCACTGCGGCAAAGCTTTTTCCCACCGGAGTATGAGGGACAGACACGTGAACATGCACCTGGACCTGAGACCTTTCGGGTGTCCAGTCTGCAGGAAGCAGTTCAAGATGAAACATCACCTGACGGAGCACATGAAGACCCACACGGGGCTGAGGCCGTACACCTGCGCCACCTGCGAGAGGCGGTTCATGTGGCGCGACAGCTTCATCCGCCACCGCGGCCACTGCGCACAGGCCAGGGGCAAGGGGGGCACAGGGGCACCTGGGTGAGGGGGGGGAAGGAGGGGCAGCAGGGGCGGAGAGATAGGTGCTGTCACACCTGGAGAGACAGGTCCATCAC
>NW_008671155.1:0-2488 GCF_000695815.1 Acanthisitta chloris
TGGGTCTGCGCTGGGCTCATCTGTGCTTAGTGTGTGTCTCTGAGAGAGGCACACTGCGCTAGGAGCTGCACGGATAGGACTGGGAGAACGCGGTAAAATCGAGGGAGGGGAAATTTAGGGTAGATATTAGGAAGAAGTTTTTTCCTGTGAGGGTGGTGAGACACTGGCACAGGTTGCCCAGGGAGGTTGTGGCTGCCCCAACCCTGGCAGTGTTCAAAGCCAGGTTGGATAAAGCCTTGAGCAACCTGCTCTGGTGGGAGGTGTCCCTGCCCAGGGTAGGGGTTGGGACTAGATGATCTTTAAGGTCCATTCCAGCACCTAAAATTCTATGATTCTATGCTTTATCATAATCTGAAAATCATTGCCAGTCACTATCCCCAGGGATGTTAAAGTAGTCCTGCTCTCAGAGTGAAGGGGTGGGAGCACACCCTGCACCTCCTCCTCTGCTGCTGCTGAAGTCACTTTTCTTCCCTGGAATGTGCTCAGAGAACAATTTGTATCAGCAATAGTGTCCAGGAGGACCATGGAAGGGTCTCTGTACTCAACACTGATTTAACACCTTGAGTCCTGTGCCCAGTTCTGGGCCCCTCATGACAAGAAAGACATGGAGGTGCTGGAGCATGTCCAGAGAAGGGCAGGGGAGCTGGTGAAGGGTCTGGAGAGCAAGTTTTATGAGGAATGGCTGAGGGAGCTGGGGGTGTTTCACCTGGAGAAAAAGAGGCTCAGGAGAGACCTTATCACTCTACAACGACCTGACAGGAGGTTGTAGCCAGGTGGGGTTTGGCCTCTTCTCCCAGGCAACTAGCAATAGGACAAGAGGCAATGGCCTCAAGCTGTGCTGGAGGAGATTAAGTTTGAATATTAGGAAAAAATTATTCACATAAAGGATAATTTACCAAGCATTTAAACAGGCTCCTCAGGAAAGTGGTTCAACTAGACCAGGTTGCTCAGAGCTCCATCCAGCCTGGCCTTGAACTCTTCCAGGGACAGGACAGCCACAGCTTCTCCAGCATCTAGAAATTCCTGCTCATAAAATGGACAAAATAACACAAGAAGTGACTTCAAAGCATTCTTTTCCCTTCAGAAAGGTGAAGTTTTATGGATTACAGGCAATGTGACTGACCAAAATATTAGCTGGTCAGATAGCTGTGTCTATTTCCTTTAGAATTTTGCAACCAGATGCAATAAATGCTATCTAAAAATCAGATAAATTCTTGTGTTGCTCAGAGATCTGACCTAACTCAGATACTGATTTGTGCTTTCACACCAAACACATTCTAAGTGAAGACTGAAGCATAATTTGTTTCATTTGACAGCAGTTTAAAGCAGATGCTGAATTAAATATTGAGTGCAACAAATGGGCCTGTTTCTTTCCCTCTTTATCTTCCTTTGGCCGTGTGGCATTAACCTCATATCTCTGCAGTGCCTCTTCTCCACTTTTCAAGGGGTGAGACTAGTGACTTGTCACTAAACGAGCCAGTGCCAAATGACTCAGCTCTGACCTATTTCTATTGCATCACCATTGAAAACAACTGTTCTGCTATGATGGCAAGGCCCCAGCTGTGTCCCAAGCATGTTTGAACAGGACAAGAATCAAACACAAGGCAACACATGAGCATCCATATTCTTTTAAGTGCATGTGTTGATACAGGACCATGTGCAGAAGTGACAGCCCTTCAGGCAAAGTTTGAAGTCACAGCTAAGAGCAAAGAGGTTTTGCTCATAGCTAAGAGCTCATATTGAGGCACTTCTGTGTTTGGGATCTTCTCCACTAAGGTTACAGGACCTGTTGGATGGCTCCTGAAGGCTTTACACCTCAAAACCGAGTGGTAATGAGCCTTTTAGGTTGACTAAGCAAATTCTGGGGGAAAAGACACATGGTTTGCCCTGGCATCTTGTGGCAACACAACTATGCCTGACACAGAACTTTTGCTGAGGTTCCCAGGTATCTTACAAGACATCACAAGGTCATTGCAGGTGAGGGTTGGGCTAGATGACCTTTGTAGGTTCCTTCCAACCCGAACCGTTCTGATTCTATGCTATCCTGGCTGCAAACAAGGAGCAGATCCAGCCCACAGCAGTCGAGGCTGTGGCCGCAGGCTGTCTGTCGGATGACAGGGAGCAGTCAGAGCCCTGGGAAGGTTCCTTCCCCAGCTCTGGAATCCCCAGGCAGCTCGCGGGGGATGCTCGGCCGGGGCGGTGTGTGACTGCCACCTAGCGGCAGTGCCGCGCCCTGCGCCCCTCGGCCGCTTCCCACGCGCAGCGCTGAGCATCACAGCGATCACATCCGCGTGTCAGGCATTCCTCTTGCAAAGTTCCCTGGCGTTAGGCCAAGCCTTAATACCTAAAGTTGGGAGACTGAACAATGCCAGAAAGTTCGGTCCTTTGTTGTGTGTAAGAAGCAGATCCAAAGAAAAGGAAATAAAGAGCTTCTCAGAGAAGCGAAGTTGAAGATAGAATCATAGAATATCCTGAATTGGAAGGGACC
>NW_008671155.1:2589-4895 GCF_000695815.1 Acanthisitta chloris
GCTGTGACCACTGCCCTGGGGAGCTGTCCCAGTGCCCAAACACCCTCTGGGGGAAAACCTTTTCCTGATATCTACCCTAACCCTCCCCTGACACAGCTTCATGGCATTCCCTTGAGTCCTGTCACTGGTCACCAGAGAGATGAGATCAGTACCTGCCCATCTGCTACCCCTCATGAGGAAGCTGTAGACTCCCATGAGGTCTCCCCTCAGAGAGAACTTGAGGAAGCTCGAGATAAATTTTTGTTTGGGTGTGCTGGGTAACAATGCTGATTTCACTCCTCATCCTCCAGCTGGTTATGTCCCACTCACAGCTTTGTTTCAAGTTCTGAAAACCCTCATCATCAGAAAGGTCAATCTGTTGCTCTTCAGGGATGCTTGCGAGTCCTCAGCCAGAAGAACCAGAGCTTCAGCTCTAAGAAGCATTACCAAGTAATCTGAGGAGCCTGTCTGCTGGCCTTTCTCTCTCTCCTTCACTGCTCTGTCCTAATTCTTGTTGTAGTTTCTGCATGTTACATTTTGGAAGAGCTCAAATAACATCCCAGTTTATTTTTAGAGAAAGCTCAATAGCAAGACCAAGCTATCACTGCATCATTTCCACAGAAGGACAGGCATTTAAGGAGTCAGACATTTTCCCTTTTCTTTTTTCTTTTTTAACTCTTTGCATCAGCTCTTTTCTCTCCCTCTAGCAGGTTGCAGCAAAACCCAGAGCAGCCTCAGTGGTTTTTCTTACCTAAGTGTAAATACCTCAGCTTTACCCACCATTATTTGTAAGCTTAACAGGTCTTGATTTAATGTATCTGCTACTGAGGGATGCCCTTCCCCACAGTGCACCTGAAGCCCAGATGAACAGTGGCCTGATGTTCTTTTTCCCTGACAAGTTTCTTCACTAATCCCCCCCCCCTAAATTTTCACTGTTGTCTCCTGGCAGCATCAGAAGTAACATCAGCTGCCACACACTCTTTTTGGTGTCAAAGTGTTGTGGTACCTGTGCCTCGGAGGCTGCACACAGCTGGAATGCAAATCAACTTTAAGAATGCTTTATATAGAATCACAGTAACACAATCATATGGGTCAGGTTGGGAGGGGCCACAGTGGGGCATCTGGTCCCACCTCTCCCTACTCAAGCAGGGTCATCCTAAAGCACATGGCACAGGATTGTGCCCAGATGGTTCTGGAATATCTCCAGTGAGGGAGACTCCACACCTCTCTGGGCAATCTGTTCTAGTGCTCAGTCACTGCACAGTGAAGAAGCTCTTCATGTTCAGGTGGAACTTCCTGTGCATCAGTTTCTGCTCTTTGCCTCTTGTCCTATTGATCGAGCACAGCCTGATCCATCTTCTGCCCCTCCCTGCAATACTGACAGACATTGATGAGGTCCCTCTCAGTCGTCTCTTCTCGAGGCTGAACAGGCTCAGCTCCCTCAGCCTTAACTTGTGAGATATGCTCCAGCCCCTTCACCAACTTTGTTGCCCTCCACTGGACCTGCTCCAGGAGCTCCATGTCTCTCTGTCCATGTCCATGCCCAGAACTGGACACAGCATTCCAGGTGCACCTCAGCAGGGCTGAAAAAAAATCATGAACAAGCCAAGGAGAGAAGTGAGAAATGCATCATTATATTTAGAAAAGTGAGTGTTTGGTTTGGTTTTAGTACTTCAAGGAGGTACCAAGCAAACGTGGGCCCAGCTAGTTTTCTCCGAAGATCTAAAGGGATCCCCAAAGTATTTTGATTAGAAACTTTCCCTTAATTGGGAAAAAGGATTCAGAGTGCTGTGGGGGGCAAAGAAGTAGAGCATAGCTGGTTTGTGTGTGTGCCAGCTTTGGTTTGCAAACAGCACAGAGAAGGATCTAACACAACTCTGACACCTGAATGCATCTACTCAATGTTTATACCTGCAGAGACTGCAGAAGGGTGTGCAAGTATATCAGCAATAGAGCTGCAAAGTTATGTGCTTTCCTGGCCTTTTTCTTCCCCATGAAAGATTAAAACACACCTTTTCAACTTTATTATCTATCCATTAGCAGGCCACACTTTCGACAGTGCATTTCTTGTCTCTCCCACTGTTCCCCCTTGGGACATTGGAGTTACAGTATGTTTGAAAACAGGCATCATTTAAGCATCCCCTTCCAGGCAGTGTGTGCCTGGCTGATGGGCTGTGATTGTGGGAACCAAGCTTCAGGGACCTCAGGAGTCCCCTTTGCTCATTTTAATAGCTTGAAGCACCAATGCTACACTCAAGGGTTAACACCACATTGAGAAAGATGGACTCCACACCTCTCCTACATCTTGGCAGCTAAATCCTGACTTT
>NW_008671155.1:4924-20863 GCF_000695815.1 Acanthisitta chloris
CTACCTGCTTCTCCATCAGCTTGACATTGATTGAGGTGATAGTAATTTACAGTACAAGGCATGAATGAACAGGAGTTGGTGGGAAAATTACTAAATCCATTAGAAGTCAACAGTGGAGCTCCCACTGTCTTCCAACAGGGAAAGAATTTCATTCTGCTTGTGCTGGTTGCATGAGATTTGATGGGAATTACGCTTTTTAGAGCTGCACAGAATAGACTACATAGTTCCTGGACAAATTAAAAAAATACAGCAATTGCAATAGAAGAAAAGACTCCTGGAACAAGCATTAAGGAAACCTTCGTTGAAACACAAAGGAAAATTCCTTGCTTAGAAACACTTGGGGAAATAGAAAATAAAATACAATCTAACTCATATACTGAGACTGGAAACACCAAGCAATTGTGTGCTTGGTGTTTTCTTCCTGGAATCTCAGTGCTAAAACTTTCTTTCCATTGCCTCAGAAATGCTGTTGAATAGAGGGGTCAGTCCAGCGTGCACCCATGCATTTGTTTTACAGCATGATTTTTCTGTGTTGTCCCTCCTTAAAATCCTCAGGCAGTCCTTATACAAAGTATAGGATCATGATGGGCAGAAATTGTTTGCAGATGGTAGGAAGACGACAATACAAAACTGCTTCACAGGCCACGTAATAATGAAACTTAACTGTACTGTATGAGGCTTCTCAGCATCCATCCAGCTTTCTTCCAAGGCAGGGGACAGGCTGTTGTCCCATTAATTTCAATTTTAGCTTCTGTGCCCTATATCCACTAATTCTGAAAACACACATTTACTTAATGACCACAGAACATCTTTTTCCTTCTAAATCTAGATTTAGTAAAACCTCTTAAAACACAAAGATGCAGAGCACGTCCATGCACTTCCAGGACTGGTGACACTGTATCAGGAAGGGAATGAATCCCCTAAAACCTGAAAGCAGCACCCATTTGAGCTTTAAACCAGAAATGGGAGGTGCAAGAACAACCCTCACAAGTTCCAGTTCTTCACAGGCTCTAAGTCACACCTAGGGAATGCCTGAGATTGCTAGTCATGTTGTTAAATGGTGACCAGAGAAACATGAGGCTTTAGAATCCCAACATTTGATGCAAACAACATGGGACTTTTTGTTAGAAACTCCAGTGACAGGACAAGGGGTAATGAGGTCAAATTGAAGGAGGAAATATTTAGGCTATATATTAGGAAGTTTTTTCCTGTGAGGGTGATAAGACACTGGCACAGGTTGCCCAGGGAGGCTGTGGCTGCCCCAACCCTGGCAGTGTTCAAAGCCAGGCTGGATGAAGCCTTGAGCAACCTGGTCTGGTGGGGGGTGTCCCTGCCCATGGCAAGAGGTTGTGACTAGATGATCTGTAAGGTCCATCCAACCCCTAAAAGTCTATGGTTCAATGAAATATGAGGTTGTGCTGGTTTGAGCTGAAGTACAGTTAACTTTCTTCACAGAGGCTAGTATGGGGCTATGTTTGGGTTTTGTGCAGAACACAGAGTTGATAATGCAGAGATGTTTTTGTTATTGCTGAGCAGAGCTCACACAGAGCCAAGGCCTTTGCTGCTTTCTGTACTGCCACACTGGCAAGGGAGTTGGGGATGCATGGGAGATTGGGAGGAGACACAGCTGGAACAGGTGACCCAAACTGACCAAAGGGATATTCCATACCATAGGACATCATGCTCAGTATATAAGGTGGGAGGAAGAAGGAGGAAGGGGGGACATCTGGAGTGATGGTGTTTGTCTTTCCAAGGAACCGTTACGTGTGATGGGCCCTGCTCTCCTGGAGATGGCTAAACACCTCCTGTCTTTGGGAAGCAGTGAATTAATTCCTTGTTTTGCTTTGCTTGTGTGTGCAGCTTTTGCTTTCTCTATTAAACTGTCTTTATCTCAACCCATGAGATTTTGTAGCTTTTACCCTTCTGATTCGCTCCCCCATCCCGTTGGTGGGGAAGTGTGTGAGTGGCTGTGTGGTTCTTGGCTGCTGCCTGGGGTTAAACCACGACAGAGGTTTACAGGCAACTTTGCAGCACAGGCTTGGGAGAATTTGCCTAAGGCCACAGGTCCTAAGGTTGTGTGATTACGGCTAGGAAGATCTGTATCTCCTGACTGTCAGACTCCTGATTTAATTCATATTTCTTGTTTATTTTTAATCCATTCCTATTCATTTCATTCCTATTTCATATTTAATTCATATTTTAATCCATGATTTTTTCCTATTTGTTCATAGCTGTTTACTTTTGTCCATGTGTTTCTTCATTTTAACAATGCTTCTTTTTCCTTCGGAGTCTTTTTCCTCCTCCCTGTTCATTATACCTTGGAGTTTGTTGTTTTTTTTCTTTCATTTATCTTCTCTGGTTTGAGCAGTATTATTCACCTTATAATGGTGTTTACCCAGTGTGTTCTCCCCAGATGCCTCTTCTTCGTTCTTCAGTGCCTCTTTGCTCTCACCAGGGGTGCCCAAGGGCTGGAAATTCAGGAGAAAACTGCTGGATGGCAGTGCAGGAGAGATGCTGACGTTGGACCAAGCAGGTCACACAGGAGATGGGTCACTTCACAGTAAGAATCCACAAGCACATGTGGAAGAGGTTGAGCATCTTGCCTACCTGTGGGCAGGTTGATGATGCAGCCTCAGCGCATGGAGGCTCATTTCTTCCCGCTGGATTCACCACAAAACCCACTCCTTTTACTCACTCTGTAAACTGCCCAAAGTTTACAGAAAGAAAACCAACCTAATTTGTGCAGTAGCATTCCAATGCAACAAATAACTGAGTGGAGGCTTAAATCCTATTTCAATTAGTTGCAAAAATGTGCACTCCAGGTTGTGATGAGGACTTTTCACCAGCTCAATTTAGTGTCCACAGAATGTTTTATTCTGCAACTTTCTGCTTTTTAGGACTTTGGTCTCCTTAAAATCTCAGGACTGTTTTCACAGATGAAACATGAGAGAATTTGCCTATCCAGTAGGTAAGGATCTACATTTAGAGGAAAGCTTGTTCTGGGCCTGCAACATTCCACAGTACACATTTTATATGCCTGCTCACACAATCCATCCAGATGAGAGGCTTTAGAATCACATCTTTTGCAGCATCACACCGAGGAAACACCATCCTAAAGCGAGTAATACAGCCAAATTCACTGAATGAACAGAAGCAAGACAGGGAAATTTAGGTCAAGGTGAGTTTATTGTCCATACAGCATACCTAATCCCGCCAAAACACTTTGCTTTGAACCATCTTTAAACTAATCAAAACAACAGGTTATTAATAAAAATGACAACACTGAACAAAGACCTTTTAAAAGGTAATCAAGACTACACTGCATCAGAGTCTTACCCATCGAAAACAACCTCATGTACTTTCTAAATACTTTTGTTTACACTGATCATGTCTACTACCACACTTTCTAGCATCCCCTGACCACATAAACATCCACACCTCTTAAAAAGCACATTTGTGAGAGAATAACGTTGACTTGATATGGCATCACACTCAATAAAGCCAAAAAAAAAAAAAAACCCAAAAAAAACCCCCCAAAAAAGTTTGAGAACAGAAACTGTGCAACCGAGAGTGATTTCTGAGGTACATGAGAACATGGTAATAAACATAGTGGAAAAAATCCAGTGGCCAGGTGGTTTGCTGAGTAATTAAGAGCTGTCCGATTACTCAAGCATAAATCATTGACATTGACATGGGATTAATCCTTATTTTTCTCTTTCACAATCATGTTGGAAATATAAATAAATAATGAGGTGCTCCTACACTACAGTAACAGGAAGGAGGGGGAAATTCATCGAAGTACCATCAATAGGAAGCTGAGAGAGAAATGCTTTTAACAACTGTGCCAACCCTTTGGCACTTGAGAAGGCATAATCAGCAACACTTTTTTTTTCATTTTTTTTAATCAATCAATTGGTTTATGATTTCTGCAATTCAGGGGGGAAAATCTCACACCTCATTTGCAGTAATAGTATACTTCCTTTAACATCTGTTAAAGGAGAGTACGAAGCAGTAATTTTATTTTGAAAGCTACTGTGAGAATGCTCAAGTTCTAGGTTTTCCAGACTTCAAACATACAGTACACTATAACAAGATGGTTTGTATTTTCTGAGTACGTCACTGCAACCAAGGACACTACCAGGTCCCTGCGAGGGGCTGGAGCCAGCACAGACCTCCCAGGACCCTGCAAGGGGCTGAACAGTGCTGCCCCTTCCAGCCCAACTTGCCCTCACACTGCCAGAGAGCACCTGATCTATCTCAGTGATGGCTCTCAGCCCCTTCCTCATCAGTGCTGCAGAGCCCTGGGGGAGTGACACTGTAGGGAACACCCCTGTGGTCACTGTGAGACTGGGGCGTGCAGGAGGTGGGACCAAGAGCAGGGGCAGGTACCCTCAATACTAGTCCTACCTACACTTGACCAACAGCAGAGAGGGGAGCAAACCATGCCAACATGATGAGCACAGTGCCAACGCTCGCTGTCAGCTGCCACGCTGCAGCACAGCACAGGGAGATCCCACCATCTGGGGACCCTCTGGCACACCTCCTCATGAAGCTCATTTGCTAATGAAGGAAGGCTGTCAGGACTGCTCTGATCTGTCACACCAGAGTCTTGCTTTAACAACATTAACTATTTTGTTTCCTCCAGGAGAAACACTGGCGCTGAACTTCAGGCGCCCCCAATGCGAAGCATCAAGGTGGGAGGTGAGAACAAGGCTGTGCCCACCACCAGTTTTGGGAAAGACAGACCTGCTCTGGCGGAGCCGGTGGAGAGTCAATGCATTTTTTCCACTATGAAAAGGATACCGAAGACTAAAAAAGGAGCTAGAGCTCTGCCTCGGCTGCTTGCGACCTCTCCCCGGCGCGGACGGGGCAAAACCAAACTGTCACTGTGTGAGGTATTGTGAAAATGGGAACCATTTCTGTTTTGTCCAGCAAACCTGAGGTAAGTATACCGTCTTTGCAGGATGTGATCAGGAAGGAAGGAAGGAAAAAAAAATAAAGAAGAAAAAAAAATAAAATAAAAAAGAAAAAAATCATGAACACGCTATTAGGAAAAAAAAAACTGTACAGGGCATTTCCAGTAAATCAAAGAACTCATCATATCTCCACTTAACCATCTACTTCAGGATTTGAAATTTAAGCAGTAAAATAATATATTATAAAAATGTTTATAAAATAGCAGCACACTCAGTGAAACAATACAGCTAAGTACTGTTAATGTGAATAAGAATGAAACAAATCATAGCTTCTTAGCAGCGCAAAAAAAAAAAAACCAAAACCAAAAAACCCCCCAAAAACCAAAGAAACAACAAAACCTTAGACTCTTACTCCATTTTCTACCCTCATCTAGCCAAATACGGCTGAGTCCATTCATATAATATTCTTCGAAGTAGCATGTTCTTTCTGGATTTTTATCTTAAAAATGCAAACATTAAAATTTCAACCAACAGCTTCATACTGGATATCTGCAAACTGTTAATACAATTGTGCAAAAAAAAAAAAAAAAAAAGTTGCTCCAACTCCTTTGCCATCTAAATGCCTCTTCGTTACAGGTGGAGCAGGAAAATAAATTCAAGTACACTGAATACACCTTTGTAATAGAACTCCGAGTCACACACACCTCGATGGTTACCATCACGTCTGTTGCACCAGCAATTCTCTGTCGTTGTCCATAGATAAGCATGCAGGTGGTATTAAGATCCTTCTGTGACACTGAACAATACAGATGGTCAGGCTTTTCTCCGGAATGTCATGACAGGAATGTCATCTGAAGCAGGTATTGGTATTTCCAGCAACACCGCAACTAACCAAGTACACCAGATACTGGAAAATATTGACTATAAAAAGCTATATGCTTTGCTTTTTGTGACTTCTTTTTTTTTTTCTTTTTTTTTTTTTCCTTTTTTTCTCTTTTTTTTCACTCGGCAAAATTGTCATAAACCATCTCATTTAATCCCTTAGGAACAATTTTCAAAGTGCTTTTCGAATGAAATGGTTTATAAAAACACTCACTGTGGATCAATAAAGTTAATGAAATGCTAAAAAAGTGTGTGTGGGGGTGGTGGGGGAAGGTGGGAAGATAGACGAGGGATCAAACCAAATCTCATCTTCTTTAACACAGTGAGGTTATGTTAAAAAGGAAGATGGACAGAGCATCATTTAAATGTCTTTATGGCCAAGCTAAGAAGCTGCCAAAGGTTAACATTGAGGTGAAGCATTAGCACTGTGAAGGAGTATAATGCTTTTCAGAGATGATCCACCACATCTTGCAATCCAAAGGTTGGAGGTGATCTGATCAGCCAACCAGTCGGAATTAATGGGTGCATTTCCCCCATTTAACATCAACATTGATAACTTTGGCTTGGCCCACAGTTGGGTAAACGGAATTGCCCTTATGCCAAAGATGCTGCTGTGTTTAGAATGAACCATTTCTGAAGGAAAAGTAGAAAAGAAAAGTCAAGAGGGGAGAGGGGAAGTTAAAAAAAAAACAAAACAAAAAAAGAAAAATAAATCAACTAAAAAACCCCAAAAACACCTGCTCTTCTGGCTGGTAAAATAAAGCATCTTCTTTCTTAGGTAGCAGCTACCACAGACAGCAAGAGTAAACAAAACTAACATACAGAGATCCAACAAACACTTCTGACTAATAACAGAGGTGACAGATCAGCAAATCTCTTCTGCATTCAAAATGGTTCAATTGCTTCAGGGATCTTTTCCCACTTCGCCCTAAACCCCTTATTCTATTGCTTTGCAATCTAGTCAAGCCATAAATTCGCACACACAATTCCTTTCTTAAATCTAAAAAAGGGGTGTATGCACTAGGTCATAATACACAGACAAGTATACTCTACTTTGTTCCCACAAATGCAGGCTTACATTGATCTAGCTACTCTGTATGCTTTTATAAGCATTTAATATCACTGATACATAATCAAATAGCAATTACCAAATATATTGTGGGATTCCCTTCTGTAGAACATCACAGGCACCAAATGCTTTTTTTTTCCCATTATTCAGTTTCTGTTTTGTTTTTTTTTTTGTGTGTGTTTTGCATTTTTTTTTACCTAAAAGAGCTTTAAATATGTTCTATGTGGGAGCAGATTAAAAAAAAAATCACTCTAAAAATAATAACAAAAATAAAGGGGCTGGGGGAGCAAGCGTGACTTTCTGTGCCGATGTCCTCACAGGTTGATATCTCTCACATCTGTGGGAGTGCTGGCCTGGTCCAGTTCATCCATGGTCTTAGAAGGATTGCTTTGCTGTTGCTGCTGCCGAACTTGCCGAAGGCTATTTACTAGCACCGCCTCGATCTGTTCTTGACAAGCTTTAAGGCAGTCCTAGAGGGCAGAAAGCAAATTGATCTGTTAGTGTTCCTACTGAGCTAGCACAAGCTGGAAGAGCATTAATCTGCTAGTCCTAAGAAGTGTCTGCACTGACCCAAAATGACCTTGAATTCATAGAATCATAGAATTTTAGGGGTTGGAATGGACCTTACAGATCATCTAGTCCCAACCCCTGTCCTGGGCAGGGACACCTCCCATCAGAACAGGTTGCACAAAATGACCTTGAATTCGTAGAATCATAGAATTTCAGGGGTTGGAATGGACCTTACAGATCATCTAGTCCCAACCCCCTGCCATGGGCAGGGACACCTCCCACCAGAGCAGGTTGCTCAAGGCTTCATCCAACCTGGTTGTGAACACTGCCAGGGTTGAGGCAGCCACTACTCCCCTGGGCAGATTCTTACAGGTAATCACTGTGTGCAAACTCCTTGGGTTAAACAGTGCTAATGCCATATTTATTGGACTCTCTAAATCTTACTATTTCACTGGTCCTTGCTCAGCAGGTTGACCAGAGAAGTTTCATTTCTTCTGAAGACTCTAAGAAGAAAGTGTAAGTTTTAAGGATGTGGGTAGATTTCATACAGATGTCTGTTCTGATATTTAGGCCTGTTTCAACGCATGTCTCAGATGACTGGGAGTTCTTGGACATCATGGTAGGAGACATACCTACATAGTGCCCTTGAGACTATACTACATAGCACTTGGAGAAACAGCAGGACACAGTACAGCAACACAAATGTGGGAGCCCTGTACCTCAGGATTCCCACAATAAACATGAAGTATAAATACACAAACAAATGTGAAGGATTCACACCTAAACCAGACACAGCAATGAAGAACACGACTATTAAAACATTTACAGGATGTCCCACATTCTTGATAACATGCTGGAAGACCAAATAGTATGGTTATTTAACAAAGAAATGTGTGAGAAAAAAATGACAAACACTTAAGTTATAGCAGAAACTGAAAAATAAACCCCAAGCTGTGACCATTATAAACACAATTATGTGCAGGGTGCTGGGACTGTATCAGTGTGACACTGTGTAGGTGGGCACATGGTGCTATGATAAATGGCATTTTCTAAGAACAGCCCTGAGGAGTCCTACAACACTGCAAAAGGTACTCATACTGTAAACTTGCTGCAGCCCCAGTCTGCCAAAGTGCTGGATCTTTCCCAAAGACTTCAAGGAGTAGAGAAATGTGGGGTTTGGCAGGAGGATTTTTACAGCACAGTACTTTAACCAGAGCCCTGGCAGCATCTGGCAGGGGTGGTGAGACAGTATCACCGTTCCCACTTTCAGGCAGGGTTGCTGAAGAAGAGAGCTAGGCAGTGACCTCCACAGGGTTCCATGGACACTTGGCAGTCTGGGAACCCAGTATGGGATGTGACTGCACCTCTGGGGAGCTGGGCTCTGACCAACACCCCCAGCTTTCTCTACACAGTACCAGGTTATTTGGGAGAGTTTGAAACGCTCATGTTTGGAGGTTTGATTAGCCATCCCAGCCAACCTGGGGAAACACATCAAGCAAAGAGTATCTGTTCTGCTGATGACACTGATGTTCATGATGGGCACAATTAGCTCTGGTGGGTCATGAACACCCATTTCTCTTGGCTGCTATCCAGCAGCTGCTAACTGCAAAACCTCCTTGTCGTGAAACTGGCAAAAGCTATCTGAAACTCAGATGAAGAAAATCCCCTGCTATTAGCTTGGGTGGGTTTTAGGCCTGATTTTAGCATTCACCTGTCTGCAAGAGGGCAATGGCAACAAGTCACTTCATGGGTGAGGGCATTTTTAAGTGTGGTGGCACCAGTTTGGAGACTCGTATAACAGATGACACTCGTCATGCACTTTTTTGGGTGTAAGAATCCCCTGTTTAAAAGCACAGCCTTGCACAATTTCAACATACTATGTCCTTCTGAAAATAAGCCAGATTTTTTTAAGCAGCTTCAGACTGAAAAGCTTAATGAGGCAATTTCCTTGCAGCCAGGCTGGGGGAAGGAAGGGTGGTGACATGCGGAACATAAGGCTCGAGCATTTGGAGTTAACTTTGTCTGTTAAACACCCTTGTACATGATACTTATTCTATACAAACTCCTCATGGGCAATGTGATTGTTTTTATTAATGTATGAAGTGGCTAAATCTCTAGGTAATTCTGTAGAGAAATGGGTGATTTCTGATGTCTTCACTTTGTATGTCAAATCAGTTAAAGGGCTTTGATTGGAACTGTCACATTGATTTTATTTCAGATGGGAATCCACAGGCCACTGTGTATTATTTCTGTCATGTGTTAGCTCTGGTCTACACTTAGGTTTTAAAATACTGTACCAGTGAATTCTTGAAAACAAAGGAACCTAAGTTAAAATGACCAGCACATTGCATTCAGCATGAAATGACTTCCCAAAAAAAGTCTTGCTTTTTGCATACTAAACTCCTTGGATGTTAATCTCATAGGTGAAAGGAGAAAAACCTGATTTAGAGTATCTTAACAGCCCAGTTGTCATAATGTGATGAGGCAAGTCACTTTATTTTATGGGTGGGGGCACCACTGGAACTGTCTGTCAATCCAAAGTTAAGTGACAGGATACAAAAAAAAAACCCAAAACCCATCTGGCCTTCACATGACACAAGTATTTTTAACCCCTCCAAGTTCCACATGGAATTGCTGCATGTGTACGTATTTTACTGGTGGACTTGCATTTGGCAGGCTCTAGATAGCACTGACAAGAGAGAATTAAAGCTTTAAAAACATACCAAAGAAAAACCTATGAATTGCATTCTTTTCAGCAAATCTTCCTTGACAGAACACTATCACACAAGGCAGCAATGGGCCCAGATTTTGCACTACAGGGACTGGGCCATTCCTTCAGAATACTGCAGGGCTGCCTTTGTTGTTTCTATAAAAAAACTTTTTAAAGTGTGTGTCACATGGATCAACTTCCCCATTCTTCTATATGGTCTAGTAGTTTTAATGATTAAAATAGTTCTGGTACTTTCCATTCCATAGTTTTTTTACTTCAGCAGGTACAGAACTAAAAAGGCAATTAATTTGGGGGTTTCTCTTTTTTTTTTCTTTTGAAACTCTTTCATCCCTAGGTGATTTTACTAGCACACTTGAAGTGCATTTGAAGGAAAAGAAAAGCTTTTCTGTGTCTGAGGAGAGGTACCCTCCTGGCTGTGATGGAAATGCTGGCAGTGAAAATAACTGGAAGGAGGAGGAATCAGCAGCTCTGTGGAATGATCGACTTACTCAACTTGAGATTTCAACTTCCATTCATGATCATCTTAAAAGATAGCACAAGCTCTAGGAAAGATCTTGCAGAATATTACACATAATTAATTTTCCTGAATTTTTCAACAACTCTGTAATACATATGTCTTATGCTGGCCCCCAGCTTCTAGTTTTAAACTGGTATTTATAGTTCATCAGCAAGCTGAGTGGGAAGGCCTTCTATTCACCTCAGCCAACAGGCTCTTGCTTTGCACTGGCAATCGCTGGGATTTTCAGTCCTGATGGCTCCAAGCCCCAGGAGCAGTCTGTGCCCAGATTCATTTCACAGCCAGGCAGGGCCAGGAAATGATAGCACACCCCTGGATCCACACTGTTCTTGTAACACCCAGGTCTGCCAGACCGTGCGGTCCTTGTGCCAGCAACCAGCACAGCTTCACAGAATCACAGGATGGGTAAGGCTGGAAGGGACCACAGTGGGTCATCTGGTCCCAGATCGCTGCTCAAGCACAGCCATCCTAGAGCACATGGCACAGGATTGTGTCCAGATGGTTCTGGAGTATTTCCAGTGAGGGAGACTCCACACCTCTCTGGGCAATCTGTTCCAGTGCTCGGTCACTTGCATAGTAAAGAAGTTCTTCCTCATGTTCATGTGGAATTTCCTGGGCATCAGTTTCTGCCTGTTGCTTGGCATCACCAAGCAGAGCCTGATCCATCCTCTGACACCTTCTGCAGATACTGACAGACATTAATGAGGTCCCGCTCAGTTGTCTCCTCTCAAGGCTGAACAGACCCAGCTCCCCCAGCCTTTACCCATAAGAGAGATGCTCCAGTCCCTTAATCATCTTTGTCACCCTCCACTGGACCTGCTCCAGGAGCTCCATGTCTCTCTTGTACCGAGGAGCCCAGAACTGGACACAGCACCCCAGATGGACCTCACTAGGGCTGAGGAGAGGGGCAGGATCACCTCCCTGACCTGCTGGCAATGCTCTTCCTAATGAAGCCCAGGATACCAGTGGCTGCTCCCTGACTCCGGCAGGCAGGAATGAACACTGTGTGGAAGGTGTGATCTCAGCTCTGGTCTGTTCCACAGTGCCTCAGGACACAGTACTTTTTGTATTGTGATTTTTAGATTCCCCTTCTGCATCTCGGTTTTGGTCTTGCCTAAGAGAAGAAATATAAAAGCTTACCCCAGCAAACCTCCTAATGTTTGTTTGTTTATCTGAAACTAAATTTAGGGAAACATCTGGGTACATGGAAACTGGTCTGAGCCCTGCAACTCAGCCTTTGCTCATCCATGATGGCACTCTTTTGGGAATCCAGAGAAAATGTATTATGGCAGCATTTAGGGAAGAAAACAAAGACTGTAAAACTATTTAACAAGGTTTCATTTCAATTCTGTGAAAGTTAAGTATCTCTTAGCCCTTGACAAGATCTTAGCTAGATGGTGAGGGGTTGTGCATCAGCAACCACAGAGTAAGGCAAGCACCAGCTGAGGCCTCAGCCTGCTAAACAGCTTTGATCAGACCAGTGAGAAATGACTGAAGAGAAGGCACAACCATCTCTCAGAGCCATATCTGGGATGTACAGACACCCAGCTACCAGGAGCTCAGCTTGGAAAGCCCAAGGAAGTTGGCAGGGATCAGCAGGCTTGGAGTAGCATCTCTCCCCCAGCCCAAGATATGCTCTCAGGCCAACAGCAAGGCACAGTCATGAATTCTTATGCAATGCCAAGGCTGAGGACAATCCCACTTAGTGCCTGAGTGGGTCATCCCTCAAGGCCTTTCAAAAGCCAAACTGCAACACTCCTCTCCTTTCCAACCAGCAGGTGAAGAGTAACAGTAGGGCTGCTGTTATATGTAACATATATACATACAAACAACATATGCATACAAAATATATGCATACAAACAATGCAGAATACTGAGAGACAACTACTGGCCAATTATTGGTGCTCCTGCATTTCCTGTCTGGTTTTAGGAGCCTGGATCCAAACTCTGTGTGCTCAAGTCCCAAAGCTGGGTACATTACAAAAGCCTTCCAGCATTTCTGTGTTAAAGGGTAGGTTTTTTTTCACATATACATTAATTACTTGATAAGTAAGTGTTAACACCCCCAATCTCTTCCCCTTTCTTAAAATTAACTGCAAAAGGGAAACCAGAAAAGGACTGGAATTTTAGGTTCAGAATCTGGTATGAGAAATGGAAAGAACAGTGGAGACATCGGAAGTGACAATACTGTTCATCGGTCATGTATGCATTGCTTGGATAATCTAAGAAAGCAGCAATCAGACATGCATTAAAGAGTTGGGATTTACATAAATTCCAACGTGGAACGTGTCATCTGTACTCCTAAACACAAAAGATGGCTGGATTCCTCCACTGGTTCACATTTAAGCCCCAATTCAAACCTCTCCAAAGCACATGCTGCACTGTTGACATAAACAGAGATTCCTTCCCAAAGTGGGGCCTTTGTGTGCTGAGCACTGGCCTTTAGCTCACCAGTGCTCCCCAAAGCAAGAGCCTGGAAAGCTGCTGTGGGAATATCATGTCCATCTACTGTATTTACTGTATCTCAGTGATTTCACACCTATGGAAGCAATTTAAAAACATAAATATTTTCCCTGCTAAATGTATCTGGTTTTGCTACTGTTACAAAGAGCATCAATTACAGGCAAGTGCCTATGTCTCTTTTTCCACCTGGAAGTACAGAAAATAGCAATTTGCTGTTCCATTTCATGTGGACTAATGAGGACATCTCATTACAAAAGTAAACCAAAGAAACTAATCTATTCCAGAATTTCTCCACTTACTATTGCCCCACTATTGCAATAATGCAATAAATAAGGTGACTAACATTAAGCATCTGAAAGATGAGACATTTTTCTCTGCATTTTTGTGGTCTTTTCAGCACTTTCAAGAGTGTTCCTTTCTACATTCAGTTTCACTGCTTCAACAGTCAGTTTGCTGGTTTCCTGTTGCTCAAGTGGGTATTTCTCATGGCAACAGGAGAGAACAATGTTCGCAGAACTGGAAAAAGTGAGAGCAAAGCCAGAACACCGGTAGGCTGATCCAAGGGCGGACGCCATGCCTGAAGTGATCCTCCTTAACATGACTTGGGATTTCAAGCTGGTCATCTCTGCCTAGCAGGTAATACTCTGCAGCTGTGAAAAGCTGTGGATTTGCCCTGCTGTACAAAAAGCCCTGGCAAAGGGATGTTCCAAGAGCAGGGCCAACCTGCCTGCGCTGCAGAGAGCTGAAGGGGCTGAGCAAGGGTTCCCTGCTGGGTGGAGAGCTGGAGGGGCTGAGCAAGGGTTCCCTGCTGGGGGCTGAGGGCAGGTCTCTGAGCAGACTGGCCATGGCAGGCCCATGATGCCGAGGCTCAGAGCTGGTTCCTCGGGGCCTTGGCTTCCTCAGCCAGCCTGGATTTATGAATGGATCTGACGGAACTCCGCCATGAGCCCGCGGTGTAACTGCATCACCCCATTGTTGCTACACACGCACAGCACTCACTGGGGAACAAAAAGCTGAATGAAACGGAGCAGCTGCCAACTCAGGCAAAGACAACTTAGGAAACTATCTCATTCTTCCTTTCTTTTGGAGGCTATTTTGCCTGTTGTTTCCTTGCATACAAAATGCGGTCTGCAACAAATAAGGCAGGATAAGATACAGCGAGTCCTGTTTCTTGGTTCCAAAACCACAGGCCTTAAACACTACAAAGGAGGGGATAAATGGTGTATGTGCTGTAGGGACAATGTTCAAATGTGATCCATTCAAAGATTTCCATGATTTTATACTGTGGCTCAGCAGAAACTGAATTCTCAAGCATGGTGGTTCCGAACTTTGTTGCCGTGCAGAAATTTGCAGGGATCTTTATGAAGGGATTTGGGGCTAAAAAAATATCCCAGCACTGGCATATGTAGCATATATAAGTGGAGATATTTTAAACGCGATTTATTATGGATCCAGTCTTCCAAAACAGCCCCATTCCACATTTTTAAGGGCTCGCAGCCAGCTGTTTCGACAAGACTGTAAGAAAAGCTGGGTTCCTTTCTTCTTTCTACCTCAGGCCTTTAAATATGCTTTGGATTTTCTAAACCACTCAATAAACACCAGTTCCCATCTGGGAACAGACTTTTAGCAAGGACTTGTGCCCCCACACAGGCCTACATGTTGGCTCTGCCTTGAAAACCCCTCCCTGGCTGCTGATGCTGGGAAGGACAACTCCTTGTGTCATCCAGATGTGACCCTGAGAGTTGGTCTCTAAGAAGAAGATGCTCCTCATGTGCACATACAATCCCCACTATCACACACAGTTGGACCTGGCTAGCCCTTCTGGTGGCTATGATGCTACAGACTTTATTAAGCAAACAGCTATTAACCAGCTTAATTTGGGATCTAACCTTGTCAGTGACATAACCCTGAACACATTTTTAATATGAGACAATAGTTTCTACATTTCAGTGCACTCAACCTCATACAAAGAGTCTGGAAGGGACCTCTGGAGGTCACCTAACACAACCTTCTGTTCAAAGTAGAGTAATTTTTAAAACTTAATTGTGTGCCTAATTCTCACTGACTTTAGCCTACAAAATTTTGGTCCAAGGTGCTTTGTAACAGGTGAAGATTTCATCTACCTACCCCTGCAGTAGTTTCTTGAGCCCCTCAGAAATCTTAATTTATTCCTCTTCCAGGAGAGCCCCAACAGAGACTCAAGGGAGTGTAACTCCCTGCAAGCAGTAACCAGGCCAGGGCACACATGCCCCACAGGTGATTTATGGGAATGCTCACAGGCATGCCCAGGGAGGCAGTTTCCAGGCCCATGGCTAGTGAGCTGACACACTGAACTGATTGATGGCTGCTCTTCCAGGAGGTGAAGGCATAGATTTACCCAAGACAGGTCTGTGACAAAACAGAATATTGATTGCAAGGTCTTAAAATGTGCCCTACCCATTCAGCCAGCCTTCCTCACATCCCGTAATTGTACGCAGCAGGGATGCTCATATCCTTCTCCGAAGCATCTGGCTCCAACAGGGACAGGATACTGCTCTCACTGGAGTGCTGCTCTGGGATGCTATGGAAATTCCTGACTTCCTGAGTTGTTTATTTTTCCATTGCACTGACCCACCAAGAGATGCACAGAGAGCTCCACAGCTTCCTGTGAGGAGGTCTGTTAACCCTTTGCCCACCAGTCTCTCCTCTTCAAGCAATGAGAAAGGAAATGTTCCCACCACTCCCTGGCAGCAGAATGTGCAATCCCCATCCTGCAGAGCTGTCTGAAGTTACTATCACAGAAGAGTTTGGGTTGGACGGGACCTTTAAGATCATCTACCTCCAACCCCCTGCCACAGGCAGGGAAATCTTC
>NW_008671155.1:20876-23011 GCF_000695815.1 Acanthisitta chloris
CTCTAAGCCCCATCCAGCCTGGCCTTGAACACTTCTAGGGATGGGGAGCCTCAGCACCCTCACAGGGAAGAATTTCTTCCTAATACCTAAACTAAACGTGCTCTGTTTCAGTTTGAAGCCATTCCCCCTTGTCCTGCCACGACAGCTGCTGATACAGAGTTCCTCTCTGGCTTCCCTGTTCACCCCTTCAGATATTGGCAGGTTGCTCTGAATTCTCTACACAACCTTCTCTTCTCCAGGCTGAACAGACATTTGCTCCAACAGTTCTATGTCCTTATGTTGGGGACACCAGAACTGTACACAGTACTCTAGGTGAGCAAGAGCAGAGCAGAGGGGAAGAGTCACCTCCCCAGGTTGTGTGGGACTGGCTCTTTGGGACACTAACAACCAGAAAAGGCAATTCAGACATACAGCTGCTTTCACAGCCCTTAAGGCTGCTGAGCTTCTCAGCCTCTCCAAGAGTAGCTCCCTGGTGTTTATTTTGGTAGGTGGAAGGAGTAATGAAACCAAGGTTTGCATGGCCCTATTGTCACTGCTTCTTCAGATTGTGATTCAACCTTCACCAAATTGCCCAGGGCAGCTATTAGAAATAACTGTTATCCCTAGCATGACACTGGCAGGATGCCTTGCCCTATCCCATTTGAAGTCTGGAGTGCTGCTTTGGATTCATACAAGGGTATCCAACACCAATGTGTTTTTGTAAGAAACACTCATGTGTTGGCTGTTTCCTTACCCAACAGCTGGGCTCTAAATTAAATGTTGTTTATTAATAACATATTTTTGGCCTAATTCTTAATGAAATGTCCATTAAAAACATTCATCTTAATACTAAATGCCAAACTCCAGTCTCAGTTACACCAGTGTAAATCTAAAATAACTCTATTGATTTCGGCCTCCTGGTTTATGCTGCTATTTGCCAGCAAAGAGACAGCACCCTTAAATTATCACTGTGAACCAGGAAAAGTTCAGAAAAGCTCATTGCAGTTAAGTTGCATCAGGGTTTCATTATCATTCTCTCTTTTCATATGCTTGCAGCTTTCAAGCTGAAATTTTTCATGCTTCACCTCAGACAGTGACAGTTTTTGAAAGGCCAGTGAGAAAGTTTCCATGCTAAGCAATCACACACGCCAAAACAAAAAGAAGCAGAAGCCCCCAGGACCTTCAGGTTGGGAATGACTCTCCCCTGGTTTTCTCACATTTCCCGTGGGCTACCAGGAGGCAGAGGGGGACAAGAAGTTTTGCCTCTTCAGAACTGTAATCTCTGTGAGTTCCTCTGCTTTTCTACCGTGTGATGCTCCTGAAGCCCAGGAACTCTCATTTCTCCCTCTTCCCTAAGCTCCCCTTGGAAAACAAAATCATTCACACAGTGACAATGAATTAATTGTGTCACTGCAGGAACAGCTCTCAGGCATCAGAAATTAGGAAGTGAGAGAACTGAAGCTGTTCATTCAACTTTAATTAAGTCCCAGTGTAAAATACATTACAATAGTCTTTACTCTTTTATTAACACAGCCCTGGGCTAACTCTTACACAATCTAACCAGTACATTTTTTTCCAACAATACATTTCACAGATGAAGATGGTATTATTACCTATTGCTAAGACTGTCCCATACCTCCCTTAGACCCTGTTTTCCATTGCTTCCCTAAGCTTTCAACATGTGGGATCAAAGTTTCCAGTCCTGGGCCCTTTTGCATTTTTCCAATGCAAAAATCATGGAGAAAATTTCTACCAAAATATTTCTCCCAAATCCAAACAGCTAGCTAATGAAAAAGACACTATTTTGCCCAAGTTAAAAATTCTGGCCACCTTTGCTAGGGCTGAGACTTCAAAGCTTGCAGGAGGCAGAATATTGAGTTACTGCCACCTATGCCAGAGCAATGGCAACACCTTGAAGAAATGGTAACATCTCTAACTTCTGCAAAGACAAAACTTTCATAACAATCAAATTATCCAGAAGGTCCTTTTGTTCCAAGTGTGCTCTGGTTTGGGGGCTGAGTGAGACTCTCCTCCATGGTCTGTGCTGCTGTAGGCTGAGACCAGGAGCAAAGGGAAGAAAGTTTGTCTCTACCCAGTGCCAACAGACTTGGAGAAGAGATGTGAACAGTAAAATGTCAAGAGTTCTTTGTTATTCG
>NW_008671155.1:23032-24266 GCF_000695815.1 Acanthisitta chloris
ATGTAGGCTCAGTCGGATTTGGGAAGATTTTCACCAGGATGGCAAGAAAGCACATTTCTGACCAAAAAACCCAACTGCTAAGTTTCAAAGAAAAGGTGTGAAGAAATTTTCAATGCAAAAAAAACCCATGTTGATTTCTTCTAACCACTTAAGAACTACTAAGCTGTTTTGGTAGGTATTTTCTTTCAGACTTAAACAATCTGGATAGAAAAATTCAAGACAGGCAATAAAGTCTGTCCGATCTGCAAGATGCTGCAAAAGGGCCTTACACCCAATTCCCCTAGCCTTTTCTCTGAGGAGAGGTGCTCCATCCCTCTAATCATCCTGATGGCCTCCTCTGCACTCACTCCAAAAAGTTGATGTCCTTCCTGTTGCGAGTCCAGAGGAGGGACACCAAGGTGATTAGAGGGATGGAGAACCTCTGCTATGAGGAAAGGCTGAGAGTTGGGATTCTTCAGCCTGGAGAAGAGAAGGCTCTGGGGTGACTTAATTGCAGCCTTCCAGTACCTGAAGGAGCCTACAAGAAAGATGGAGAGAGACTATTTAAAAGGGCCTGGAGTGAGAGGACAAGGGGGAATGGCTTCAAACTGAATCAGAGCATATGTTTAGATTGGATGCTAGGAAAAAAAATTCTTCCCTGGGAGAGTGGTGAGGCAGTGGCACAGGCTGCCCAGAGAAGCTGTGGCTGCTCCATCCCTGGAAGTGGTAAAAGGGCAGGGTGGATGGGGCTCTGAGCAACCTGGGCTAGTGGAAGGTGTTCCTGCCCATGGCAGGGGTGTTGGAACTAGATGATCATTAAGGTCCCTTCCAATGCAGGTCAATCTCTGATTCTCTGACTTACACTACATGCATTCAGAATCAGAAATCAATCTCTGATTCTCTGATTTACACTACATGCATTCAGAATCAGAAATGTTCCTTTTATTGTGCAAACCCCAGTTCCTATCAAAAGAAATTGGAAGCCCCAGAACTGCACTCAGAAATTAGGAGAAAAGAAATACCAGAATTCTCCCCTTCTTGGGAAACTGGACTGCTTACTTCTTTTTAACCAAAACACAAAAACAACCTTTTTTTTTTTTAAACAATGCTATTACAGATCTACTAGTTGCACAGTGTATTTACTCCACAAAGTAAAAGCAATAAAAAGTTTTACAGTTAGCATATCAAGGATGATGCACTGGAAACCGATACTTCTATGGTAAATAACACATGATCTTACTAGTGGCCTGCATTT
>NW_008671155.1:24364-40095 GCF_000695815.1 Acanthisitta chloris
GTTGTCAGCTTTGCAGGAGATGAGCTGTGTTCATCCACAGACCAAGTGGTTTGCATTTGCAGGAGTGTAAAGGTCCCACCAACACAGGGGCACAGTGTGAGAGGTAGCACCCTTCAGGGGAGGCACTCCAAGCACTCTTTCAGTCCTCCCAGCTTTTGTCTGACACTGCCACACAGAGCTGTCACGTTTGGGTTTTTCTGCTGACCCCAGTCCTGAAAACTCACTTTGGAGTAAGTATGAACACCACTGAAATCACATTAGATTCGTCTCTCCTACTGATGATCAGAGCTTCTGACAAGCCAAGAAATGCCCTTCATGGGGCAAGCTGAGTTAAGTTATACACAAAACCCCAGACAGCCTGGGCTGTACCTGTCTCATGCCGTGCCAGTGCCTGGAGATTAGTTCATTATTCACTTCCTTCAAGCCAAGGATTTTGAGCTGACACCTCAATGAGGGCCAGAAGAGCAGTTTCAAGGCTGCAAACACAGGACCAACGACACCACAACACCTCCTGGTTTACTTTATGCCCAGGAAATGCTGTCTGTGTGCTTGCCCCATTGCCCAGGGTGGTACCCAAGGGGGCTTAGCAGACCTGACCATCAGCCAAGGCAGACAGAACAGTTCACCAAACTGCTGAACTAATTCAGGGTGAATGAGAATTGATCCTGGGAGACCGAAGAGCTTTGGAGATTCAAAGCACTGCAACCAAAGTGTTGGGTCCACGTCTGCAACCCACTCACTCCAGAAGCAGCCCCATCCCTTGCTATACTGGACTTTCAGAATCAGGACAGGTTTCATGGCCTGGTTCTCCACTATGCCCTCAGAAGTGAAAGGAGAAGAGGAATGCAGGACACTCACCACATCTGTGTTTGTGATCTTGGCCAGGAGGTCCGTGAGGCTGTCCCCATCATCGAGCTGAAGGCCACAGATGGCTGCTCCCACACTTCCAGTTGCTATCATTGATGGTGGGTACATGGCAAAGTTAAAATCTGCAAGAACAGATCTGGGAATTAGTCCAAACCCAGACCAGAAAAGCTGCAAAACATCAGAGGGAAGCAACATAAAAAAAACCACACCCAAGAATAAAACCCGGGGAAGTAGAAGAAAGGGAAAAGTGCCACTCTTTTTGGTCCAGTGGAGCTCATTAGTCACACTGCTCATCACGAGCAGTCAAAGGAGGGGGAACAGACCTGCAAATTAAAATGGAAATGCGGTTTGGTCTTTTATTCTCACTGATGCATAAAGTAAACCTGGACAATTTTTAATAGTCTTTCCTTAGTTTTAAAGAAAAGGAAAGAGAAGAAGGAGGCTTTCTGTAATTTGTGTCAGAAATTTGGGTCTTGGTCACATTAGAGGTTTAACCGGAAAACTAACTGGAATAAGGTATCACAAAGGACCAAAATGAGATTTTTAGTCACGTCAATTTTTAAAGACTTAATTAATTCGAGCATTTAAAGACCTGTCCGGGAAAGAGATTTTAATTAACGGTTCATCTTTACTACCTTAGCAATTAGGAAGTGAGAACACTTACAGCCCATAGCTACGTAATCAAAGAAGAAACAAAGATCACATTTGTCATTACTACTATTTCTTAATAAACAAGTTGAAAATACATTTCAGAACTTCCTCTCGTACATCTGTGAGATCAGGAGAGAAATTAAAATAAAACTGAATGTTCCTGTGACCTTCACAAGGCAATTTAATGGTTTGTGATACTGCCATAGGCACTGGGTTATCTGCACGTTTTACTAAATGCTGTTTTTAGGATATATTCTGCACTACTGGTATCTTCCTACAATGAAACTTGGTTTGCAAGTTCACTGGTTCAACACTAACTCATTATCAAACCCTTCTCTATCAGTTTTCAGTTGGGGGACTGGAGGAGAAGGCAGAATAAACCAAAGTAATACTTAACAGGAAATAAGCCATCAGCAGTAAATTCAGTCTATAGAAACAGATTGTTACAAAAAACTGCCCAACTGCAGATTCCAAATCCTCTCTGTTCATCTGTAGCTCTGTTGATGCCTGTGTAACCACTTAGGTTTCAGACATATGGAGAGTTGTTCTCGGCCTCCCAGACTCTGAGCTGGCAGATCCTTCAATAGCTGTGGAGACAGCATGTTCTCCTCCAGGCTGGAATATGTCCCTGGTAATGAAGTAGTCCAGTAAGAATGAGACCTGGGCCGCAACATTCATCCAGATGGACTAGAGGTGGGTGTTAGAAGTGGGAAGAGAAAAAGAGGAACTGAATCTCTGCCATGGATTTATTATCTGTCTCACAAAGTCACCAGGAGGTGACCACCTGCAAGCCCAGCACTGCACACTGCCTCCTACCAGGGGAGCTCAGCAGAAATCACACTCTGACAAATGCTTCTGAAGGAGCAAATTCCCACCGACTGAAGCAAGGCATATGGACTGCTATTATTACAAGAATAATAATTATGCACTACTGGAAGAGTGAGAACCCACTGTACATGAGAAAACTGATTATTGAAAATTATTGCCTCCACTGATGAGTGAGTTAACAGAAGAGTCTTGACTCCTGCTTATCAAGCGCAGGACACAGCCCCAAGGATGCTGATTTCAGCACATATTAAAGTGAGAGAAATTGCACTTCCATGATTGCACTTTTGGCCAGCCACTAGTGATGCTCCCCAGGGCTCAGGGTTGGGGCCAGTTCGCTTTAGTATCTTTATCAAGGACCTGGATGAGAGGATGGAGTTCACTCTCGGTCAGTTTGAGGGAGACAACAAGGTGGGTGGGAGTCTTGGCCTGCTGGAGGGCGGGAAGAATCTGCAGAGGGATCTGGACAGGCTGGATCGATGGGCCCAGGCCAATAGTATTAGGTTCAACAAGGCCAAGTGCTGGTTCCTGCCCTGGGTCACAACTATCACCTGCAGTGCCACAGGGTTGGGGCAGAGTGGCTGGAAAGCTGCCCAGTGGGAAAGGACCTGGGAGTGCTGGTCGACAGCATCTGACCATGAGCCAGCAGTGTGCCCAGGTGGCCAAGAAAGCCAATGGCATCCTGACTTGGGTCAGCAATAGTGTGATCAGCAGGACCAGGGCAGTGATTGTCCCTCTCTACTGCACACTGGTGAGGCACCTTGAGTCCAGCGTCCAGCTCTGGGTCCCTCATGACAAGAAGGACATTGAGGTGCTGGAGCATGTCCAGAGAAGGGCAATGGAGCTGAAGGGTCTGGAGATCAAGCTGAGAGCTGGGGGTGTTTAGCCTGAAGAAAAGGAGGCTCTGGGGAGACCTTGTCACTCCCTATAACTGCCTGAAAGGAGGTTGTAGCCAGGTGTGGGTTGGCCTATTCTCCCAGTTAACAAGTGACAGAACTGGAGGAAATGGCCTCAAGTTGCACCACGGGAGGCTTAGATTGGGTATTAGGAAAAATTTCTCCACTGAAAGGGTGATCAGGTATTGGGACAGGCTGCCCAGCAAAGTGGTGGAGTCCAGTCCCTATCCACAGTGCCTCAGCCTGTGCTTGCACCTATCATCAGATCAGATCGTGAAAGCAGGACATAAATACAGGGAGGACTTTAAGCCCTTGAAAACAACCCTCGTTTTATGACATTTTGCCTCTCATCTTATTCACTGCTACTGACAGGGGGTCCAGAACTTGGCTCTGGGTGACTGTTGAAGTAGCTGCTCCTGTGGGTTGATCTGGCAGCTAGTGGCTCCATGAAAGAAATGTGGTTGCTGGACCACCAGTCTATGCAGTCCAACAAGAAGAGCAAGAATGGTTAAAGGACTCTGATAATGAGAAGTTCCTGTGCTTGTGTGACTGTCCAGAGTCTCCTCCTGGTCCACAGAGAAGTAACAAACACCTCTAAAATTTAAGAATGTTCAAACCCATATGGAAGACACCTAACATCACCAAAATCTGCTCTCATCTTCACAGAGTGATTCCTCAGCAATGCCACTAATTTTTTTAGAAAAAGGATAAATTAAAGCAGACTACACCTTCTATGGGTCTGTTTCTCCTCAGGTACACACTGCAATTCCCTGGGATTGTGAATCCCATGTGCTTTCATTGGTGTGACTGAGGCTTCATTTGGCCAATATGGCTCTAAGTTGGGAAGCAACTTCTGGGTTTAATCTTTGGACTTACCAAACCCTCTCTTAGTTATGCATGGGAACTACAAGCAGCAATGGACTTTCCATAGATTACCCCTCATTGTCTCAAGTCTCAGGAAAGATGTAGCAAAAAAATGATGTGAAACCTCTCAAACTCTGCCAGTGCTTGAACAGTCCCATCGAAGCTATGGTGAAGGTGGGTGAGAAGCAAAACCCACCCAGTCCCACCCATCATCTGAGCCAGCACAAGGCTGAAATGGACCCACTCAGAGGCCTGGATGGACCTGCACCCTCATGCATGGTCAGTGAGACCCCACAGAACAGCTTCACCCAGTCTCAAGCAACTGTTGGGGAGACCCAAGCAGGGAGCTCCCATGTCCTGCACTCAATGCTCAGCACACAGCAGGCTGAGGGAAGCACATAGCTCCTGCCTGCCCTCTGAACCTCCTTGCCTCCTAGGGGCTTGCATCATGACCTTCACGTTATCCCAACACCCGTTTTCTCGTGGTTGATTTTATATCTACTCCCAGAAACTGTCTTCCTAGGAAGCTGAATAAAGAGGCACAGTGTCCCTGCCAACTAGCACTGCTGTAGGTCTGCTTCCACGTGGGGTCACATGCGAACATTTCTATGCCCAATAACCTTGTTAGTTCCCTTAATGTCATTCATAATGCAAATGAGACAGCGAGCGAATGGCCAGAGGCCCAGAGTGACTAAAGCTCAGCATCCAGAAAGTCTTACATTGCCTCTAGCTCTAAACTAACTTCCCTCCATAACAAGCACCATAAACTTGGCTATCAAAGCTACACATGCCCAGTCTTTGTTGTACAACAGGCAGCGATTTGTATCACTGGCTTCTATTTTTAGCATATTAATTAACTACTGCAACTGGTGAGGCAAGTGTCTCCAACTGGAGAGTGTGGCGCCATTGTCTGAAGTCATCACCTCATCTCGCGCTATTGAAAATCATGGCAGTGACCCTCCTGCTGATATGAATTTAACCTGACATGCCCACAAAGGAATGGGGGGTGGTGCACCAATTTTGTGCACATGGTTCTCCACATCACCCTGGACCCTATTAGTGTGGAAAGAGCTCATTGAAAGAAAAGAAGCCACATTGTGCTGGGCCACCTAGAGGGTTGAATAGAAAAGGCTGAGGAAAAGAGCAGGCAGCGGAATAAAGGCCATAATTAACATATTTCCATATTCAAGCAAAGCAATAACTACGTGAAATGTTTGTCAAGGTGCAATGAAAGCATAAATATTAAGTACCGTATCTGAGGCGATGCAGAACCGCCCTCTGAGGCTCTTAGATTCCATTGAGAAATTCAAAACAAGCTTTTTACATGGTATTTTCAATTATAAACCTCTATCCCTGCTTCCCCCAGGACAATAAGCCAAGGCCCACCATCCTCACTCAGTTTTCACCTAGGTAGAACTGCCCCCCCCCAGAATTAAGTTAAAAGTTTGCCCTGAGATTTAAGAAAAAAATAAAGAAACAAAAGGGGAAGACAGAGAACCTAAACATGTGAAGCTGAAACATACGCTTTTACTTCAAATTCTTGGTGGAGATGATGAAACCTGAACTACAGAGGATATTTTATACAAAGCACTTCTTACTGGACACCTGAAATTTTATACAAAGCACTTCTTACAGGATACCTGAAGCAAGCAAGGCTATGGGCTAAATCCTTCTTATGGACCCACATGCAAACTTGGTTAGCAGGCACCCAGAGCCTACATCAGAGGCACAGCTCTGACTCTAACTTTGTTATTTATTTATGCCATTCCATGGCAAAGTAGAGAAGAGTCTCATTATAAGAGAGGAAACTGCCATAGAGAAGTAGTGCCACAATGACTAGTCCACAAGAATGTGAGCACACAAACACTTCAAGGGAATATACTGGGTTGTTAGAAAGCAGGACTTGTTTTACCTTCTATTCCCAGGCAATAAACACTTGAAACCATCCCATCCCATTTCAGTATCACCTGTTGCCTAAAGGACCTTAAAAAACAAGGGACCAACCTTGCACAACCCCACTGACTTCAGCACTGGGAATACAAAAGCCAATACAAGAACCAGTACCCTTTGAAGCACAGACACCTATGGATCAGCCAGCCAGAGTCATGAAGCAAACTCAGGGCACCCTGAACCTGCACCCCACTTTCAGACACAGACAGGGCATGAACACATGCACATGCTGAGGACATTTTTCTGCCAGTGCAGCACACACAATCTGTGGTGAGGTTCCAGCACTGTGCACACTACAGCTGAGATGCTTTGCTAGCTCTCTCCTGACCCAGTGGTCTTCACTACCTCCAAGCTTTTGCTGGCTCTCTCCCGACCCAGTGGTCTTCACTACCTCCAAGCCAGGAAAGTGCAAGGTTGACAGTCAGTCTAAAGCAGGAGGGAACTGGAGGAAGGAACCCAGAGAGGTCCTGCAAGGGGAAGCCCTAACTCACAGCCAGTAAATAATATCGTTGGAAGGAAAAGAGCACTGACAAATATCCAGGCTGAACGTGTTCGGTGTGTCAAAGCCAGGTGGGGGAACTCTACCTTCTTACAATGACCCCTGTTACAGCTCTGGCTGCTGGTTGGCTTTTTGAACAGCCAGTTTTCATCTCTATAATGGGGTAGAGGTTTATTTTTGGAGTTGCAACCACAGAATTGGAAACTTCTGTCTTAAGGAAGGTAATGCTTCTGGCACGGGGGGGAAGAAAGAAAAAAAGGTATGTCACCTTCAAGAGGAGAACGTGTATTGATACACCAGTTTTTTAAAACTATATAATAGTCACAACCAGCCTTGAACTTCACCCAACCAATGACTGTACTATGAAGACAAACTTGGACCCATATTAAACCATCTAAGTTTAATAGGAAGGTCTAAGGGCAACAGTGGAAGCAGTGAATTTAATTCTTGCCTGTTTTGATCCAAATGCAATTCCAGCATCAGTGTGCTACTCTTTTTTTTTTTCAAATGCAGTTGCTTTTGACTGCATTGGCCATTTTTTTCTCCTGCTGTCATATTTCTATAAGACTCAGCAAATTTTCCCCATGTTAACTATTTCTACTTTTAAAGGCAAAACCAGATGAGTCTTCAGCCCTTCAAAAAAATGGCATGGCAATGCTAGGTAAGACCAAACAAAAAGCTGTCAAGTAAAACAGGATGCAGACATGCTTCCATTCTTTGAGTAGGCAGGAGGACAGACACCTAATTCTGTTCCTGGGCTACAGTAAGGCAAAACCAGTAGTTGGCCTTTATAAAATGGGTCTAAAGTATGCTGAAAGCTAATGCTTCATCATAACCATCCAAGCCAGGTAAAGACAGGGAAACATGCTGAACAATCTACATAATATTAGCACTTACTACAGTGTGCTCATTAGGTGATTGTAAATACTATTTCTGAACAACTGCACTGGGTATTATTTTCACTTACTCTACACTTTCCTTAGGGAAACCTAACCAAGGATCAGGATGGTGTTAGTGCTTGAATTACCAAAAGGTCAGACCTGCAGCTGGAAGGAAGGAGGGCAACTTATCTGGCAGCTCTGGAATTACGCCAGATTGTATCACCACAGGCTCTCCTACTTCATTTCCTTCTATATCATCTTCCCAGACTTGTCTGGTCCTAATATTTAAACAAATGAGTCTGCTCTTATGAAACATTCCCCAGACCCTGGTTACTTGTTGATGGCACTTCCTTGGTTCTTGTGGCCCCATTTTGCTGGAAAGCTCAATATACTGATATGAGCTGCCTCTCTCTGGAACAAGCAAGAGCCTTCTTTTGTATAGCAATAAATTGATGTGGATTATTCTTTCTTCTGCCATGCAAGAAGTATTTGTGCAAGTACTGCAACTTTGCAACATGTATTTTATTTCTAAAGAGATTAATTAACACGATGAAGCCTATGCAGACTTGCTTCCTTCTGGAAAAAAACAGGTCCCAAATAAAACACATATCACACTTAGCAGGGACAGAGCCCAGAAACTCACACTGGATGAGAAAGTGATGCATAGAAGACTTGCCCAGCAGGAGTCTTATGGACCAAACATGCCTCTTTGTCTTACAAAGCATTCTGTGTGGTTACCCTCCACATCACTACTAGGGTTGTGAGCCTCATCTTGCCACCTTTGCTCAGACAACACTCTCATTGACTGCCTCAGAACTTCTGTCTGAGGAAGGATGCAGGATTTGGCCCAGAAGTTAAAAAAAAAGCCTTCTTAACTTTCAAATGTAGATGATTAATGTCCCAGGAACAGTGGGCAGAGGTTTGGCACACTGTACAAAGCTGACTTAAAGCTGAAATTTTCCTGCCCTTTCTTAGTCTCTTTGCTGACACAGGCTTTGAAAGCCACAGGTCTGAGATGCTGCACTGTATCCAACATGGAAACACCTCACCTGCACAGAAGAGACCATGCAAAGGCCTGAGCCTAAGGTTTTTCACAAGCTGCAGACTTCTGCAAATCTGCAAAGGTTTTTGTTTCTGAGTTTTGCATGCCACTTAACTCAAATCCTGCAACCCTCCTTCCTGAGATTAGTCTCTTCATTACAGCTCATATTCAGAGACACACAGCTCCTCTTTCTGAAAGCCTGCCATGCACAGGCTGTCCTCCCCCAAAAACCATTCCCTTACAGGCTCTCACACAAGAAGAGATATCCTGCGCCAAAACAGTGGCACATACAGCCTCTGAGAAGTGAGTGTAACAGAAGGAAGCAGCTGTGCATCTGTGACTCTGAACAGGCTGGAAGAAGAAGAAACGAAGGGCACACTGAAGCCAAGGAAATAATGCTTGGTTCTCTTTTCAGCAACAGCATGGCATGCTCTGCACCCAGCTCTGTAGCCACTGCCCTCTCCCACTCCTCCAGGAGCAATTCCCTGGCTTGGAGCACAGCACGTTCAGGCAAAGGGTCAATCCCTGAGAACACATCTCCAAACTGTGAAGCAGTGTGTGAAGAGACAGAGGAAGTATGGAGGGTGCAAAGCAATACAGACTGAGATAGGTTCAGAGTAGAAAATCAACATGATCCCAGCGAGCACAAGAAGAGCCATCTCCATTGGGCTCATGGATAAATGGGATCATAGGATCACAGAATGTTAAGGGGTTGGAATGGACTTTGAAAATGGTCTAGTGCCAACCCTCCCTGCCATGGGCAGGGACAACTCCTACTAGACCTCAAGGCCTTATCCAAACTGGCTTTGAACACTTCCATGTGGAAAGATCACAGAATTGTTAGGGTTGGAAGAGACCTCTGAAGACCATCTAGTCCAATCACCCTGCCAAGGCAGGGTCACCTGAATCAGGCTATACAGGAACATGCCCAGGTGGGTTTTGAATGTCTCCAGAGAGGGAGATTCCACGACCTCCCTGGGCAGCCTGTTCCAGGGCTCTGCCACCCTCAATGGAAAGAGGTTCTTCCTCACACTGCATGGAACTTCTTGTGGTTTAGTTTATAGCCACTGCTCCTTGTCCTGTCACTGGACATCACTGCAAAGAGTCTGGCACCATCCTCTTGACACCCACCTCAGAGATAATTGTAAGTATTGATGAGATCACCTCTCAGTCTTGTCTGCTCTAGACTAAACAGGCCCAGCTCCCGCAGTCTCTCCTTGTAAGGGAGAAGCAATAAGCATCACTTTTGCCCAGCTATACTGCAAGGACAAAGGCTTCAAATGCAGCCTCTTAGTGCCTTTAAAATTCAGAAGACTCCTGCAGGAGATTTTAGCTTGCACGGAGAGCCACCAGCCTGAGACGAAAACAAATGACATCATGAGAGATGAGGCTATGCCAGTGCACAGTGTCAATGGGCAACTGCCCATGCACATTATGGGCAATTCCCAGCCAACAGATCGAGCTCTACCCCAGTAACAGTACCTTGTTTGCATGGCCATGACTCTGGCAGCACAACCAGGATCAAGCTAGGGGTGGAGGTCGCTTTCATCTCATGAAATGAGATGACATTCTTATGGAGAAGGAGACTCCTGAAACCATTGTGAGTGCAGAACAGCAAAAAGAGAAAACTTTGGATTTGGGGAACGAGCCTCTGTCTTGCTCAGCAGCCATATGTTCAGATGGGACCAAGGGTGAAGAGGGATACATTCCAGTTTCAGTCATGCTCATGTGAATCATTAATCACCACAAGGACTGGGGAGAGGCTGTGTGTTTGTATCCCTGCAGCTTGTTTCAGGAACTGGGCTCAAAATAAAGGCAGAGAAACTGAGAGAGTGCCAAAATGATCACACATGACTGAAAGGGATACACAGAAGAATGGAGTGTCATCTCCTTTTGCAGACCTTGCAAATGGAAAGGAGAATGGGGATGAGTATCAAAGTGATCCTACACATCCAACACAACACCCAGAAACTGTTAATGGTTGCTTCCCTCTCCGTTGGCTGACACAAAGTGTTGCAGGGCTGAGATCACACATGGCTCTGTGCAGGCAGGGAACACTTGGGACTTTTTGGTATAGTATTTTTGCTGGGAAATTAAAATGGAGCATTTGGTGAAGAAGAACTCAGGCTAGAGGAAAAAAGGTTCAAAACACGCCAGATTTTGCATGATAAGCTAAAGAAAAAGAAAAAGTACTTGAAAGCAGAGAAAGCTGTGGTGAGATGAATCAGGAAATAAAAAGAGACTCACTGCTGTGCTCCAGACCAGAACTGTTAGCCAGGCAGCGAGGTCAGGTCTGGGAACTGTAAAGAGTCAAAAGCAGGCTAAAAACATGCATGGAGGGAGCAAGGGAAGAGCAAACCACATGTCAAAGGAGGTCATATTGCTGAAAGAAGGCAAATGGGGAAATGAAACACCAGGCTTAACCCGAGCTGGCAGAGAGCAGCAGCTTTGAGGGAGAAAGAGAAAGAAGAAACACAGCGACCGGTGAGAGCTCTGCACCAAACAGGACAAGAAAAGGAAATGACAACTGGATCTGGAAGGAAGTCTGATGAGAAGGGGCTTTTCTTCAAAGAGTTGCAGTGAAAGGGAAATACAGTAGTGACAACAACATTTCTATAATGGAAATGGGGGTAGCAGTTTGCTAGTAAACTGGGAATGCAGGAGTGAGGGGTTTGGTAAGATCTCTGCTTTCAGAACAGCAAAGTGTTGTGGGTCCTCCTCAAAACTGAATGCCAGCTCAGTGGTCTGTGGAAAATGGGATGAGAAGAAAACCTACGGCCAGCACCATGGTGTGCTGACTTTTGGGAACCTCTCTATGCTGTCCATTCTGTCTTTCATTTGTAAGGAAAGAAACTCCTGACTTGTTGCCTCTCTAAACTCTAATAAAAGACTTCATATACTGGAAAGATGTAACATAAGCAGCAGATCACATGGGGGAAATGTATGAGAGAACTGCATGACTGGGCTTAAGGGCTGGAAAGGGGATACTGCTTTGAATCTCAGTAAAAGGACTTCTAAAGCATGGAGCTAACCATCAAAGAATTCATGGAGTGGAAAGAAGCCATGGGCTTTGGAGAATCCTTCATGGCCTACAGTCATGCAATGGTTTGGTTGCATAGAAAGCTTCAGGAGTAAAGGATTACAAACCAGAATCTGAAAATTAATTCGCAGTGAAATTCTAGGGCACTCCAGGAAAATGTCCTCTTGGATAAACCAAACCAAATCACTATTGTAGGAAGTGAAAGCAACAGAACAGAGGGAAGATTGGTCTGGTT
Source organism: Acanthisitta chloris (assembly GCF_000695815.1). NCBI lineage: Eukaryota > Metazoa > Chordata > Aves > Passeriformes > Acanthisittidae > Acanthisitta > Acanthisitta chloris. Next base: position 36,115 of record NW_008671155.1, read on the forward strand.
TGGAAGACCACATGCAGGTATGTAGGAGGTTGATGGTTGATGGTGTTGTGAGGATCCAGAGAAATGTCCATGGGAAAGACCATCTTTTTCAGAACAGAAAAGGCAGTGGGAATGAATCCTGAGTAAGGACAGACAGCAAAGAAACAAGGCAGAGCTGATCTAACAGATTAATCCTGAAGTTAAAAGCTAATTAGTCCAATATGGCTGATAAATTACCAAGAGGTAATTTATCAGCCATATTGGGCTAATATATTGCAGTTTTTGAGCAATATTTCTATTGAGTCCTGTGGTCTTTGGTCTGCAAAGGATCATGCAGCACCAGGCAAAGAAGGGAAAGCACGAGCATCATACTAAGGCTAACACAGCCCACATACAATTCTCTAAAACAGGTCAACTGAGGTATCAAAAAACTGGCTGATGTTGTAAAAGCAGCCACTACATCTCAAATATGGAGGTGTAGGAACAGCAGGAAACATTCAAACCTCAAAGCTGCACCCAGTCTTCCTTTCTCCTCTGCAAACACACAGGTGGAACAGCTGCTATCACAAAGGACCAAGTATGTCAAACTAGTGAATTCAAACACTGAGCCATACCCTGCATGATAATAACTCTGGAAAACACTGCATGCTGTTTATCTGTTCCAGGTCTAGCTTCTAAAAAGTGGTCTAATCGTTAATCATTTGGATGAAAATTAGGGTACACCTATTTTCTCTAAGTCACTAAGAAAAAAAGAGCCCAAACAACAAAAGAACAACAACTAGTGTTTTGCAGACAGGTATAAATTAAAATCTCTCTCTTCCACAGAAACAATTATTCTCACCTAAATCTTCAGAAACTGTACTCAGCTGTAAGACAAAAATGGGAGTGCAATGGTGCCCTACGAAACAGACTAATTTCACTGCTTTCTTGGGGTGAAGTTAGAGAAAACCCAAATGATTTCTAAAAATAAAGTCACTATCTTCTATATTATCGTTCCCTAAGCTGTGGCAGTATCACATCAATGTTAAAATACAATACAATTTTTACCTTTTATCTGGACAGAGTCCAGTAAATGAAAAATGATGCGTACGTTGATGCATTAGCCCAACACATTTTTGGTGAAGGTGCCTTAGCAGCTTCTAGAATCTTGACTGTCCCACATCTGTCCTTACAAATGATCTGAGGCACTTTAAAAAGAAAGTGAATGGTTAAACCAGAAACTAGTATGGCCTAATCCAGTCTTACAGACTTCACTGCAGAAGTACCACAGGTGTTGGCAGGAGCAGGACTGCAACTGCACTGCAGCTCCCTAGTGCAGGAATTCTGCTTATACAGCCTTTGCAAACAGCCCCATGGGATTCAGCAGCTCTTCTCACACCATGGAAGGATGGAAGGGATAAAAAGCCTTTGGTACTACCAGCAACAAATTTGCCCTTTCAGCCTCACAGCAAGCAGCAGGCACACCCAGAGCACCTCAGCCTTACCTGTGGCACAAAGGGCAATGAACGTCTGTGCATGCTTCCGGATCAAAAGCAACTTGTCTTTAGGTAGAGGCAGCTTCCTTAGGATGTGTTCAATGAAATCGTGTGGGGTGACAGCTGCAAGGTTCCACTTCAATTTCCCCAGCACCACCAGCTCCCATTCCTGCAGGGGGGGACGAGGAGGGGAGAAGAGAAGAGAAGCCATAAGCAAGCCTGACAAAAACTCTACTTGGCTTATTTCTCTGATTATAACTTTATCACTGCTAAACTGCTCTTGCTCAAACCTTTTTTTTCCATATGCCCCTACTGCTTTGAAGTTGTTGACTTTATATTCTTTTTTTTTTTTTAACACCAGAAATGTCAAGCTCTACTGAAAATAATGAGACCTGGCAGCTCCTGCCAAGGTTTTACTTTTTTTTTTTTTATCCAGTGCTGAATGCCCACCCAGAAAGTTTAGCCTGCAATTAGGTATTGCCAAGGTCACTGTGGTCCTTTCCTAGTAACTTCTTTTAAATGGCTATAGTCCTTACTTTATAGCCATTTAAAGCCCTAGGGATAGCCATGCACAAAAATAACCTAGATGTAAATTCCTTGTTTTCAAAACTAGGGAAGTTCACTCCATGGTATTCCCTCCCAAAACTGTATTCAAAAGGTCCCACAGATAAATCTGATGGTGCTTAAACTACTCCAAGACAGGCTTTACAGAAAGGAAATGCATGCAACACAGCCAAGAAGTAGCCTGTGTAAATCATCTGCCAGTAAATCATGTAGGATCTATTCCCACATTCTTTGCACGCCCAAAACTCCCAGTGAAATCAAAGGAAAACTTGGGTGTGTGTGTAACTACTGGCCACTCCCTGTGCTGGGATTCCATGTAGGAATGGTACCCAGTCACCAGATCCAGCCATGGGGTTCAAGCAGGGCTAGACCTGCATGTCTCAATGTTTAAACCAAGTTTTGAACCCCTCACAGTGCCCCAGAGAGTGAACAAAGCTCAGGCCTGCGACTCGTTTTTGTCTCATCCATCAACTATTAGCTATTAACTAAATTCCACGCGCTGATTCTTGCGTCCTGACGATGCGTGGGCCTGGAGGAGCCCAGCGTGGTGGGGAGCCCCAGCTGAGCTCGGAGAGCTTGGCAAGTTGGAATAAAGTCCTTTAATTTTGCAGCCGAGGAGACGTCAACCAGCGTTGCTGAGAAACCATAAACATGGACCCCACAATGCCATTTCTGCAGTCGCTTCTCTGAATTGATGCCCACTTAAACTGCGAGTTACTTTCCTACGGACATTCCTACTGGATTATGACAGAGCCCTCCATAGCCTGAAAAGTCTCACATTCACATATATGCAAAAGGCTGCAGAAACAACACAGGGGTTTTTTTCTTTCTCAAGAAAACCTGTAAAATGTTTGAAGATAAATGAAATTACACTAACTATGGATTGATCTTCCCCATATTACTGACGTGACAGGCCTGGATATAGAAGAGCAGTGAATCTAAAGGACTGAATACAGGGAAGTACTTGAAACACATGCTTAAATCCACGTGGCACAAAAAGGTAGGGACATCATTCCATGTCTTCTTGCATGGGGAGCACAGCACTGCTAGTTCAACCACCAACAGGACACCTAATGTCTGTGACAGCCACAGCAGGGTTTGCACGTCAAGGCTATTCACTCTGTGGAATCATGAGCTCCCAAGCCCTCCCCGGGGGAATTCCCAGTGATTCATAGGAGAAATTCTCCCGGGATTCGCGTGGCTATGCTCATTTCTCTGACCAAGCATCCCTGTCACAGAGGGGCTCTGGTGCATGCCCAACACTCCACAGCACCACGTGCCTTGCCAATGTTAGCCATTCCCTTCAATATCACTTTGCTTCTGCCTTCACAGACTCACGGAATCATTAAGGTTGGAAAAGACCTCTGAGATCATTGAATCCAACCCATGATCTAACAGCACCATGTCAACCAGACCATGGCATTAAGTGCTATGTCCGGTCTTTCCTTATACACCTCCACCATCTCCCTGGGCAGCACATTCCAGTCTCTAATCACTCTTTCTGCAAAGAAATTCTTCCTAATGTCCAACCTAAACTTCCACTGGTGCAGCCTAAGACTTAAGACTTTCACCATGTGTGAACTTAGCCCCATCTGGAGAACCAGCAGACCACGCACCTTAACCAAGCCACATCTCACCTGCTCTGGTGCTAATCTGCAGGAAACCGCAACGGCAAAGGGCACAGAAGCCACGAGCTCATGGCTCACCACCTTACCAACCTAACCATCCCCTGGTGTAGCCTAAGACTTAAGTCTTTCACTGTGTGCAAACTGAGCCCTGTCTGGAGAACCAGCAGACCGCGCAGCTTAACCAAGCAGCATCTCACCTGCTCTGGTGCTAGCCTGCGGGGAAGCGCGACGGCGAGGGGCACAGGAGCCAGGCAAGATGCAGCCGCTGTGTTTCGCTGGGTACAGCGTGGGGCAGAGCGGGGCAGAGTGGGGCAGAGCGGGTACAGCGCGGGGCA
>NW_008671156.1:0-10059 GCF_000695815.1 Acanthisitta chloris
TGAACTGGCCCCGGCGGTAATTCCCGGGTGCGTCAGGGATTGTGCCCCTCCTGGTTCTGTGACAGCGTGAGCGTGGGACCCTCTGGAATCATCAAGCTGGGAGAGTTTGTGTAGTGAGCAGTGAGGGAGGTTTAGTGCTGGCTGGAACCACCCTTGGGGTGCCCTTTGCTGGTTGTGAGTTGTGTTCGTGCCCTTCCTGGGGTAATCCTGCTGGCTGTGCCCTGTGAGGTGCTGCCAGTGGAGTGAAGGTTCAGGAGAGCCCCAGCCATCCCATCTCTGTGCCCAGACCTCCACCCTGCTGTGCCTTACACTCTGATGGCTCAATTGCTTTTTGTGTATGACTGAGAATCACAGTTTAGAAGGGAAACTATATCTGGGCACAGTGTGGGTGGCAGAGCAGTGATCTAGGGGATTGCAGTGACTTTGTGGATGAAGTTCTCCCTATAACATGTTGTCCAGAGAACCTGTGGCTGCCCCATCCCTGGAAGTGTTCCAGGCCAGGTTGGATGAGGCTTAGAGCCACCTGATCTAGTGGAAGGTGTCCCTGCCTGTGGCAGGGGGTTAGAATGAGATGAGCCTTAAGGTCTCTTCCAACCCAAACCAGTCTGGGATTCTATTACTCAGCTGGTCTTTTTGCAACAGTCCTGAATCTCCAGGTCTAGGTAGGTACAGGTTGCTCTACAGCAAGGCTGAGCATCAGCATCTGAGATGAGCCTTAAGGTCTCTTCCAACCCAAACCAGTCTGGGATTCTATTACTCAGCTGGTCTTTTTGCAACACTCCTGAATCTCCAGGTCTAGGTAGGTACAGGTTGCTCTACAGCAAGGCTGAGCATCAGCATCTGCCTGGATAAGCTGTGGTTGCTCCATTCCTGGAAGTATTCAAGGTCAACTTGAACAGGGCTTAGAGCAACCTGATCTAGAGGCAGGTGCCCCTGCCCGTGGCAAGGAGGTTGGAATGAGATGATTTTGAGGTACCTTTCAACCCAAACCATTCGATGACTCTAAGGACGTTTCCCCTCGGGCTCTGTGGACATCAGCCATGGGCACTGTCTGAAGGATGTTTCCCCTCAGGCTCCGTGGACATCAGCCATGGGCACTGTCTGATGCTGTTCTCACAGCAGAATGATGTTTTTATTGCCTGTTCTCAGCAGTGGCTGTGACAGGATGGGTTTGCAGTGTGCTAAACAGCTGCTGGTTTATCTCCCCAGAGCCACAGGTTTCACCACTCGCTCGGACATTGGCCCTGCCCGCGATGCCAACGACCCTGTGGACGACCGTCATGCCCCACCAGGGAAGAGAACTGTTGGGGACCAGATGAAGAAGAACCAGACAGCAGATGATGATGATGAGGACTTGAATGACACCAATTATGATGAGGTGATGAAGTTTTCATCATCCTGCAGAGGTTTTTCCCCAAGAGGAAGTGGAGTCTCTCAGCTCTCTGTGCTCTTGCTATGAGCCCTGTGATTAGCTGAGGTTTCAGGACCAGAATTTCCTGTAGTTTGCAGACAGCATTGCCTTTTTCCTTTCTTAAGAGGGAAAGTTTAGATTAGATATTAGGAAGAAATTCTTCACTGTGACAATCATGAGACACTGGCACAGGTTTCCCAGGGAGGCCGTGGATCCCCCAACCCTGGCAGTGCTCAGAGCCAGGTTGGCTAAAGCCTTGAGCAACCTGCTCTGGTGGGAGGTGTCCCTGCCCAGGGCAGGGGTTGGGACTAGACTATCTTTAAGGTCCATTCCAACCCCTTCACATTCTATGATTCTATGATTTATTTATTAAGACCTCAGTGTACACAATGGCTTGGTACTTATAGACTTTTGTTGTGGCCTTGGTCCATATATTGTGATTAAATTATTTACACAGAACCCTGAGGGTGTTTGGAAGAGCTCCATCAACAAAAATTAGTTATGTATTTTGGAGGATGTATTTTTTTATTCTCCACAAATGAAGTCTAAGCGTTTGTGCTTTGACAAGGTTGGGCTTTATGATCTTGGAGGTCTTTTTCAACTTAAAAGATACTGTGACATATATTTGCCCTTATGTGGTCTGTGTAGTCTCTTGTGTTTAAATCCCTTTGTGGGTAGCTGAATACTGATATTCTTTCTGTTTGCTTTCACTGTTGGTTTTTTTTTGTTCAAAGTGGTTAATGGAAGAAAATGGCCTTGCTATCCTGGGATCTCATTTATTGCTTAATAGAAGCAGTTTTGAAAGAAGCAGTTTTGAAAGAGAAGCAATTTGGAAAGAGAAGCAATTTGGAAGCAGTTTTGCTTCAAATGGTGTGGGAGAATAAACACTCAGAGTGGCAGAAGGAAACTGCTTTTATTTAGGGATGTGTTAGTCTGATGCAATGTTGTCAGAAATAGCTGCTCCTGCATTTTTGGTGCTCTGGGTGACTTGGCTGTAGCAGGAACATAACAGGAACTTTAAACTGCCTTTTTTCCCTCTTTTTTTCTCTCTCTCTGAATCCCTAGTTCAATGGCTATGCTGGGAGTCTGTTCTCTAGTGGTCCCTATGAAAAAGATGATGAGGAAGCAGATGCTATTTATGCAGCTTTGGATAAGAGGATGGATGAACGCAGAAAAGAAAGAAGGTAGGATAAACTCCAGCACTGGCATGGGCTGATTCCTGGTTAATTTATGCTTTAGAATTTTCCTCTTCCATTTTCCAGTTGAGATTTTGTCCCTGTGCACTGGGTTTGCAGAAGCTTGTGCAGTTCTTACCTGGTTTAATGTACCTTTGTGGCTCTCAAGTTTAAGGATGACCACTTGCTCTGGGAGTGGATGTGGTTGAATTACTTCACTGTAGGTCATTAATAGTCACTGTAGTTCATGAAGAGTCACCATAGCTCATTAAGGTGGTGTGGGGAGATGCTGAATGACTGGTTTGGACATGTCATGTGCTGCACAGAGCAGTGGAAATTGTTAAGACAGGTCGTGTAATGAAGGTGTCTTGTCAACAGTGAGTTCTACTACTTAAACTCCACAGGTAAGAGGAGATTAAAGACTGAAGTTCACTTGGTTGGAGACTTTAATATTGTCTTATTTGGTGAGAAATCTCTGTTGTAATGTTGATAATCAAAGCTAGGGAAAAAAATGCCTTTTTTATGCCTTAGCACTGATCACATTTTTCTGTAATAGACCACTTTGATTAAGACTTGCTGAGTGTTACTTTGAGCATAACCTTAGTACTCCTTTTCCTAAGGGAACAACGAGAAAAGGAGGAAATAGAAAAATACCGTATGGAACGCCCCAAAATTCAGCAGCAGTTCTCAGACTTGAAAGTAAGGACAAAAGATATGTGACTTTTTATGAAGTGTGAGAGGTGGTTGTGTGTTCTTTTGTATGTGTGTGTGTTTCTTTGCTCAGATTTTATGTGTTGGCAAACAAGTACTTCATTATTCTCCAGATTACAATTAATTTCTGTTGAAAGAATAAACACTGTTCTTGTGGATGGACAAGGTAGTGAAATTCCTGCAGATTTTGCTGTTAGGCTTTTGTTTTATGCCTTGCCAAAGGTGCTACACTTCTGTTTCTGAGGGCCTAATAGCTTGTTGGTGTTGGAGGAGTAACTGAGCAGGATCTCCTGACTCTAAATCTGCTTTTAAATCAAATATGTTGTTTAATCTATTGTCTAATTATTAGTAATAAACCACTCAGTGCTGCAGGCACTGAGATTAATCTGAATATTTGTAGCACTGAATTTAATAACAGAATTGATTCGGAATCTCAGCCTGGACTAAAACCAAATTCTAATTAAATGCATCTAATTCTTTTGGAATAGAAGAAAAAAATTTGACTTTTAAGTGTTTAATTGATCTTGAATTATTTCAAGAATATAAGGCTATTAAGGAGTTAGAGCAGCTAAAAAGAAACTTGTACAGCAAATACTGATGACAACTCCTGTTTGAACAGAGGAAGCTTGCAGAGGTCACTGAGGAGGAGTGGCTGAGTATTCCAGAGGTTGGTGATGCCAGGAACAAGCGTCAGAGGAATCCTCGTTATGAGAAACTGACTCCTGTCCCCGACAGCTTCTTTGCAAAGCATTTACAGTCAGGGGAGAATCACACCTCTGTGGACCCACGTCAGACAGTGAGTACACAGCAACCCTGGGCAAGCTTTAAATGAGAGGTGAGGGTGAAACTGTGGGATTGAGCAAAAAAACCCTATGTATTTGACCAAAAAGCTTAGAATGTCAAAGGAATTCTGGATGTTACACTCCTGTGCTTGCTGGAGCCTTTCAATGCACACCCATAGCCAGAGGAAACATGAGGATAGGCAGGGAGAGTTTGCTTCTTGTGTGAGAAATGAAACGTTCAAAAGGAAGTTTTCTTTTCCTTTTCTCTGGATGCAGAATGGTGATAGGGAGTTTTGGTGAGTAAAACCAACATTTGTTTCTGTTATAACAGCATTTTGTACAAATGCAACACAAAATAAAGTTTGGTTTCCCCTAATGGTTTGCTCAGCCCTGGAGCAATTGTGTTAAAAATTATTTGCCTTTCAGTCAACTGGAAATGAAGTAATTTAGCTTGTTGCTCCTGTGGTTGTAGAGTTACAGGAGCAGCTGACTGGCCCTGGGCTGGCTCCAGGTGTCCATGGGGCTGCTGTGCAGATATTCCTATTTCAGTGTGCCAGGTTCAGGTGCCTGTGCTTGAATTTTTCAATTTCTTGTTATTTATTTCACTAAACTTAAGTATTTACCTATAGATTTCCAAATCCTGTACAAGAAATGTTTTGTGATCCAGGGAAGCCATAGCAGAGATACCTGTGTGGGTTTGACATCTCTGTCCTGCAGCTGCTGGGGAAGAGCAGATCTGCCAAGAGTCTGAATTACTTCTGAAATCTCAGAAGAGGTTTGAGGAATAAATTTCTCACTCTTACTTTTAGCAATTTGGTGGATTGAATACTCCATACCCAGGAGGTTTGAATACTCCATACCCAGGAGGAATGACTCCAGGCTTAATGACACCTGGAACAGGTGAATTGGATATGAGGAAGATTGGCCAAGCCAGGAACACCTTGATGGATATGAGGCTGAGCCAGGTAAGGATGTGGATCTGTTACAGCTATACCTGGGATTGATGTACTGCTAGCTAGAAAAGTCTTGAATTTTCTTGGGTGTTAGAAGACCCAAGAACAGTTGAGCTGTGAAATAATTTTGTACTCCTCCTCCCCAAATCTCATGCCCTCAACATGAATAGAATTTCCTTAGAAATAACAGTTTGTCCCTGGAATTCTTGGCCATTATGGGAGAACAGATTGCCTGGTTGTGCCAGAGGTGGACTCGAGGCAAACAGCACAGGTAGTCTTACCAAGGGAACTATCTCCTCTGTCCTGTGTAGGGATGCAGGACAAGATACTGAAAAATATTACTCTTAAAATGTTGACTTTGTTCTTTTTCCATGGATTTTCCCATCTAAAACTGGTTTAAACTACAAGGAAGAGCTTGAGCTGGCAGGGCTGCAAGACCTTTTGGTGACTGCTTGTCACCAAGCTGCTTGTTGTCTGAATTTTCAGCAGTACTAAATTTTTAACATTAAAGTTGTGTATTTTAGAAGTGGGGGAAAAAAGCTAATAAACACAGCTTTGTGTTTTCCTCCTTTCTTGCTTTTGAGAACAGATGGATATTTAGGATTCTTGTACAGCTGCAGTGTCTTTTCCACTGCTTAGTGTGTTTGGGGCTATGAGTGGTCATTTCAGTAGCTCTGCCTTGACTTCCCTAGGTATCAGACTCTGTGAGTGGACAGACTGTAGTGGATCCGAAAGGATATTTGACAGACTTGAATTCGATGATTCCCACGCACGGAGGAGATATCAAGTAAGTTTAAGAAGGATTAACAGATTTATCCTCTTAGCAATGGCAGTGATCCTGCATGTAAATGGAAATCTGTGTGAGCTGGTGCTTTCAGCTAGCATTTAATTTGTAAGAGATGCCAGGTGAGTTTTTGAGGATGAATTCTTTCAACATGAGGTCTGGTATAGTCTTTCGACTGAGGTATTTAGCATCTGACCTGGATGCATCAATTGTGGGGATTGTTTCCATTCTATCCCTATCTCCATGCCAGAGTGTGTGGCTGGCTGCCAGCCAGGAAATAACCTGGTTAATTGTACCTGTGTGCTGCTAATTTAGGCTTGATTGACTACCTCTGAAAACCTCTTTAACCTGATGTTTGACTTCTGTTTCATGAAAAATTGTCATTTAAGTCAAAGTGATGTGCGGGTGTTGATGCTAATTCCTGACTTACATCAGTGGTTGAGCTTATCAGCTTTCAACTGCAAGTGCCCAGCTGTAATTCCCCAAAATCTTGCTTAAATACTTAACCCGTTTTCATTGCAATCTTGCTGTGTTAGTGTGTATGTGTAAGCTTGTTTTGGTGGCATGTGATTTGTGTCACCAGTGTGGAAGAATTTGAGGTCACAGTCACTGTGCATGTGAGTTTGGCACTTACTGGTTCAGGAGAATTATTTGCTTGTATGCTGAAATTTTCCTGCCTGTCTTTTCTCCTCCTTTAGTGATATCAAAAAAGCTCGTTTGCTCCTGAAATCTGTACGAGAGACCAATCCTCACCATCCACCAGCCTGGATAGCATCAGCCCGACTGGAGGAGGTCACTGGCAAACTCCAGGTGGCTCGAAACCTCATCATGAAAGGAACAGAGATGTGCCCCAAGGTCAGAATTGCTTTTCTTCCCTGCTGATCCTTGCAGGATAGTAGGAAAAGGTTGTGGTTAACGAGCAGCAGAATCTGTTAAGCTTGATTCAGCTTCACTAACTGCAGTATTACAAAACACCAATGTAGCCAGAAGCTCTGATTTTATATTCTTGTTTTGATATAAAGGAAGTTTGGTTGTTTTTTCTGACAGAGTGAAGATGTTTGGTTAGAAGCTGCTCGACTTCAGCCTGGGGATACAGCCAAGGCTGTTGTGGCCCAGGCTGTTCGTCACCTTCCACAGTCTGTGAGGATCTATATCAGAGCAGCAGAGCTGGAGACAGATATCCGTGCCAAGAAACGTGTCCTTAGGAAAGGTGAGAGCAGCTGTGGGGTCAGGGAACGAAGTTGGAGTATTGCACTGTTTGTATTGCACTGTAAGTTGTTCAAGGTGTGTCCATAAGTTTAAAACCTTTTTTTTTGCTTCCATGGTGAAAATATAGTTGTTGACATGTGCCTTAATGGTGGCACTTGCTGCTGAGCTAGAGCAGAGGTGTGGAAGTGGTTGTAAAACATCCTTCAGTGGAAAGCTGCTATTACTGAGCAATTGCAAAGTGACACTTCACTTGCCAAAACCAATTCCAGCATGATCAAAGTTAGATGAGTAGATGAAAGCAATTAAAAAAAGATGTTCTAAGGACAAAAGGATGTTTTAGCTGTCACCTTGTGATACGTTTTGGGAAAGATACTGGACTTTGTGTTTGAGTTCCAGCTTGCCTGTAGCCTGTTAGAGACCACAGTGGTTCCGGGTGGAGAAGCTCTAGGGGCCTTGGGGATTCTCATATTGCTGAGCCTGGTGGACCATGGGCTTTGCTTTAGTGTAGCAAGTGCTGTGTTCCTGACAGACAGCCTTCCTCTCTGGTGTCTACCTGAAAGCTGACATCTGCTGTTCCATTGCACTGGGAGGTTTTCCTCTTTATGCAATTACTGTGTCTTCCAAACAATTGTCTCTTTAGAGGCAGTTGGTCATGTTGTCCTGAGCCCAGGTCTTCCTCACAGGTTCATAGGATGATTTTTTTGATTTAAGTAGCTGTGCCTGTATCAACAGAGATTAGATCCTTCATGACTATTGAATTTTATCAGTTCTGTCTCCTGACTTTAATCTAGACAGGGATAAGGGTCTGGATTTAAAACACTTACTAAATCATGGTGAAGCAGTCTACACTATTGAATGGCTTGGCTTCAAAGGAATTAATTACCTCCTACCTCTTACTACTGCATGTTAATTGCACATCTGTGCTGCAACGACCTCTTGCTGCATGTGGATGAAAAGCACTTCAAGGTTCTTGGGTTTGAACTTGTATGAGTTCAGATATTAACTATTCAGTAGCTTTTAAAATTTCCACTGTCTGAGCAGTGCTGTGAAGTGCTGCTCCTGTGGCACTGTTTGTCCTTCTCACTAACAGCCATAGATGCTGAACAGAAAAACACTTTTACAGGAGCAGAAGTAGATCTGTGGGTCCAGCAGGGATGGGGGAGCATCTTGTGTGAGAGCAGTGACTTACCCACTAAGTACTGAGCTTTGCTTTAAACACTGTGTTTGCAAAGAGAAAAACATCTCACTTCAGTTTTTGGAACCACCTACTTAATCTCTGATACAAAGCTGTTAGTGGCATGGAACAGGATTTATCATTCTCTTCCCAGTTTCTTCCTGTTAACAGCTTCACAGTACTCCTCTGCTGCCTAGGGAGCATCAGTAATATGGTGCTTGGAGCTGTTTTTGTATACAGCCTTGAGTAAGTGGCAGTATAACCCATTATTTCTCCCCAAATAAAAATGTCTGGCTGCCAGGTAATGTCACTGAAATGTGACCTTTCTTAATGTGTTTCTTCTCTCTGTTGGCTGTGTGCATTCCTACCATCCAGTAGAACCTCTGGAGTTCTGAAAGGCTCAGTCTGACTGGAGAGTCTGCAAGCTGAGTGGTTAAAATGCATCTCGAGGTCTAAAAATCCAATGAAAACATGTTCTGTCCTGCAGAGTGATGCTCTCAGCTCTTGGAAGCTGACATTATTCACTTAAATTCTTCAGGAAAATCTCCTGCTGCTGCAGACTTGGAGACAAATGGTTAATGCCCAAATCCTCAGTGCTCACTGCTTGTAAATCTCTGTGTTTCTGCAGAGCTGGGATGTACTCTGAGTTGAGGCTCAGCTATGTGCCTCTGCCTTTGCAGCAGTGCTTCAGGGAACAGCCTTGCAAGCCCAGCTAGTTTCAAAGAAGGTTTAGATGGCTTTTCCCACCCATTTTTGTGGCCCTGTGATTATGCTTTAGTGAAGAAGGATGTGCTCAGTCCTCTGTTACTATGGCACTTTTGTGGACAGTCACCATGGAAGCAGTGAAGCTAATGCTGCAATGCAGCTCATACCAGCAGTCTGGGGTACAAGTTGTAGTGACAAAAGGCTAAAAAAACCCTTAGGTTTCTCAATCTCTCTTTTAGATATGAGAGTGGGAAGAGACAGGCTGAGAAAACTGGTTGTTTGGAGTTCAGTATTTCAGGCAGCACATGTAGGACAGGCTGCAGAGAATGCAGCTCTACCAGCAGTAGCTAACTCTTGGACAAGATTAAGGAAACCTCAAGAAATCCTAATCAGATGGAGCCCACATTGGATTGCTGGAAGCACATGTTGTACTCAGGGCTTTAGGGTGTTAGTTTCAGCAATACCTTGAAGTTTTTATGCATCCCTCTGTTTTATATTTGCATAGCAGGACAGCAATTCTTTTGGAAGATGATTCATAAGCTGTCAGGAGATGCTTAAAGGAAAACTAAATTGTGAAGGGGCAGTTTCAGCATCTAAAGGACAAGGTTGTGTTATGAGTTAGTGTTGAAGATGCTCCTTTGTTGAAAAGGCAGACCCAGCGTGATTAAGCTGCCCAGTTTTGAAGATCCTCATATGCTCATTTGCTGGGGCTGGAGGCTTTGTTCAGGCAGGTGCTTTACTGAGGAGGATGCAATTACAGCTTGTACAGCAAAAAAAGCCCTTGGCTCTTCAAAACCTGTTTCCAATTAAAATGATTAAGTGTTTTATTTTCTGATTTTAAATTCTCATTGTTGAAGCAAGAGCCAATGTAAGTAAAGTTCTCTTCCTTCCTCTTTCAGGAAATTTCATCTGTAACAGGGCAAATCCTTTAGTATATCATCTTTGAAAAATACAGTTCTCTTTGGTAAACTACTTTATCATGATTGACATTGTTTTGCCTCTCCAGCCCTTGAGCATGTTCCAAACTCGGTGCGTTTGTGGAAAGCAGCCGTGGAGCTGGAGGAGCCTGAGGATGCCAGGATCATGCTGAGCAGGGCTGTGGAGTGCTGTCCAACCAGTGTTGAAGTGAGTTCTACAAAAGTGAAATAAATTCCC
>NW_008671156.1:10074-27094 GCF_000695815.1 Acanthisitta chloris
GCAAACAGAAGGCAGAGTGAGCTCGGGGTGTTTTGTACCACACACTTCACGCCACAGTGAGAAGGATGTGATGAGTACTGGACTGTGCTTTTTTTTTTTTTTCTCCAGAGTTAATTGCCTGGTGGTCATTACATGCCTCATTTTCCTGTGTAATTGTTAGGTTAGTCATGGCAGTGCACAGCTGTGCCTGCTGTAGGCACTGAGCCGTGTCTGTGTTCATGTGTGGTGCCTTGACAGTTGTGAAAACAAGTGTATGTGTGTAGCCTGGGGAATCCAAAAGTTGCTTGTTTCTGAAATGCCAACCAGAGCATTAGATTCAGCTGTTTGAGAGGTGATGTGAGCAGAAAACAGGAGTGCAGCAGCCCAGCAGATGGAGATGATATCTACAGATGATAAGGACTGAGCTTTAAGGGCAGTAGTAGCCTGTTTCTGCTATCCCCCCTTGGTATTCCGCAGCCTTGTAGTACTTGAGGACACTTGCCAACCAGAAGCAAACAGCGTGAAGCTGCTTATCTCTGTGGGCTGACACTGCCATACAGCAGCCTTGTCATCTCCTTGTTCTCATCTCAAGTACATCTTTTGTTGCTCTGCAGCTGTGGCTGGCGCTGGCAAGGCTGGAGACGTACGAGAATGCTCGTAAAGTCCTCAACAAAGCCCGCGAGAATATTCCGACGGATCGGCACATCTGGATTACTGCTGCCAAGCTGGAGGAAGCCAATGGAAACACCCAGATGGTGGAGAAAATCATTGACAGAGCCATCACATCTCTTAGGGCTAATGGTGTGGAAATCAACAGAGAGCAGTGGATACAGGTATGTGCTCGAGCAGACCCAGGGGAGCTCTTCAGGCTCTGTTTTGAAGGTTCCTGGTGGGTACTGTGGGGCAGAGGAATTTTGCACTAGGCTTATCAATGTAGATCCCTATGAGGATAGAAGAGATGAGACTAAAAAAGCTGAGTGGCGTCAAGGCCTTGTTACCCTTGGGGTAGCATCACCTGTGTTGTGCTGAGAAATGTCTGATTTACTTCTGTCTTGGAAGATAAGCAGCTGCAGGTTGAAGCAGGTGCTGCTTTTAAGTAGGACAGAGGCTTAAAGCCTTCAGTGAAGGATTTAGGCATTTTTGCATATGTCTCTTTTGGCTTAAAAGGTATTTTTTGCCCCAGAAGCCTTTGTCAGGTAATGCTGTGAGAAGTCAATACAAATGTTGCATTAGCAACACATAGGAAATAGTCTGTTAGTGCTTTACTGAACCTCTTTTCTCCCGAAGATATCCTGTGCTTTGAGCATGAGTCTTTCAAGCAGTTTGCTACTAAAATCACTTCCAATGGGTCAAGGCAGCAAAATGTTCCTGAGACACTGCTTAAGAGCATTGATGATGAACAAGCTTTTAATATTGAGTAGATATCCTTGTTAACATCTAAAGGAATTCTGACTTTCTTTACAGCAGTAAAGCAATTAAAGGTTAATTTCAACTTCTCATTAAAAAACCACCACCACGGCCTCTGCGTCATTGTCTTCTCACGTTCCTTCTCAGTACTAGAACTGTTCCATCTCTGTAATCTGATCAGAGGTCTTTTCAACAAGTTTAAGCAAGACATGCTTGGCTTTTTGAAAGCTTTGTGTGTCAGGAAGCTCTGGTGAGAGAGCCTTTGCAGCTGTGACTTAACACTGGTTGAGGGGATGTTCATTTAAATGTAGTTATTGCTTAGCCCTTATTGAGACTTAAGAATCATCTCAAAGCTGAAAGAAGTTCAGTAGTTCTGATGTTAAAATTCTTCCTTGTGAAATTCTTGCATTCTTTTATTGACCAGGTCCCTGCTTTTCTCAGCCCAGGGCTGTGGAGCTGTAAGAGGAGACTTTTGGGGCTGGAAAGGTCACACTTTGTCACACTTACTCCTTTTCAGTGGCTGTAGATGATGTGCTCTGTTTCTTAACCAGCTTCTGAGTGATGCTGTGCACAACTACAGCACCTTCCTCGTGTGTGCAGGCTCCTTGGTGTCAGGATGTGTTGGAGCAATAAGATATTTGGGATGTGGCAGTGACCCACAGTGTCTCTGTGTTTGCACGCAAGGAGTTTCCATTTCAGAATTCAAATCCTTGTGCTGAGCTCTCAAAATGAGCAGTGTTTTCCTCTTGGTTCTAGGATGCTGAGGAATGTGACAAAGCTGGAAGTGTGGCCACATGCCAGGCAATCATGCGAGCTGTGATTGGGATTGGGATCGAGGAGGAAGATCGGAAACATACCTGGATGGAAGATGCAGACAGTGTATGTCCAACTGTGATGCTGGTTTTTTGTTGGGTTTATTTGCTTTGTTGTGTGCTTATGTTTTTTAATTAGGGGGGAAATGGCTCTTTTGGTCAGTGAAAGTGGGTGTGATTCCCACACCACCTACCTGCCTTTGGCCAGTCTGTGCCTCAGGAGGTTATTGGATTGTAGAGCTATGTTCAGATTGGAATTTTCACTGAGCAAAAGGTTGACATTGGGATAGATTTTGCTGCTTTTGGTGTGGATTTTTGTATGTATGTGTGTGACCACAACAGAGTTTGGGGTCTGGGTAAAGGAGCTGGGAATTGAGTTTCAAGGCATAACCATTGTAGCTTAAGAGTTAATGTGTTAAGACTGGGCAGGGGAGTGGGGAAAAGTTTTACCAGGCATTCTTTGCTTTAGGGGAATAGTTTGAACATGGGAAATGTCCAACTTCACTGGCCTTGGATTGGGCTCGGAGCAGTGGGAGGCACATGCTGTGGTGCTTAGAGTTTTGCCTGTGAAATAACAAAATGAAGTGCAAACATGAGAGCCTTTACAATGCCTTACTAATGTTTCAAGCTGGCCTGTGTGTGTCAGTCCCACTGAAAGACATGGGATACTTGTGCACTCATAGAGGGATGCTTGGAAATTCCTTCCCTGCTTCCTTTTAAAGGGCTGATAGTAGCTGCTCTGTTCTCTATAATGCCCCAATTCAGGGATTACACCGAGTGACTGAGTTCTGTGTTGAATTATGCATATGTAATTCCTTCTTGCTCTTGATTCCAGTGCACCCCCTAAGCTGACTTAGTTCTGATCTGTCTTTCCTTAGTGTGTTGCTCATAATGCTCTGGAGTGTGCCCGAGCAATTTATGCTTATGCCTTGCAAGTTTTCCCCAGCAAGAAGAGTGTGTGGCTGCGAGCTGCATATTTTGAAAAGAACCATGGAACCAGGTACGTGTGCTGCATCATCCCTGCATGGAGGGGAGGCTACAAGATGATCCCTGGTGTGTGGCACATGCTGAGTTAGAACAGTTGGTGGAGACTCACTGATGTTGTTTGCAAGGTCTGGTCTACTTTGTTATTGTTGTGCTGAGAACATACTTAGGTTTTATGAAGGCATAAAATGCTTTATGGCAATAGGGATTACTTGGTAAAAATAGCTGTGAATATGCAAGGTAGACAGTTGTCGTTGAGAAGGCATTTCTAGAAAAAAGTGGGGATACAACTTGTCTAAAATACAGCATGTGTTTAATTTAGTTCTCATAGATAAACCACTTCATTGCTGAAGCTGTCCAAGCATCTCTGGCATTTTGTGATTAAACATACTGTGGATGTGCATCACATCCTGAATTAAGGTTGGTGTTATACTGTCACAGCTTAGGCTCTTTTCAAAGTTTACTCATAAAGCTTTACACGTCAGAAGCTTTCTGCCCAAAGTTTAGAATAAAGCAAACAATCTCTGCTGTAGACTTATACACATGGAATCATCCTTATTAAAGCCAACAAGGCTCTAGTGTGGAAGTGACTGCAGATGCTGAGTTCTGCCCTATTCAAGCCTTTATTTGGGAGGAACAAGTATTTGATGTTCTCCCATGTTTCCCAGTGGGGGCTTTTAAAGCCTCGTGTTCTACCTGAGAAATGTATTTTCCAGAGGAGAAAAAAAAATTCAGTAAGATCAAGCCAGCTTCATCTAATAATCTTGAAAAACTTCCTGTCTCAGTTTCTACTGAGGTTTGTTAAGCAGAGTGCTCTGTCCAAGAGAAATGAGCTGTTTGTGTGAGGGCTCTTTCCGCAGAGACTATCAAACAAAGGTGTCTGAACAATGAGCCGTTTGTGGAGTGCTGATTGTGGAAAAAGACCCCACCCTTTCCTTGTTATGAAACAATTTACCAAGGTTTACAACGTTGGACTTTGCAACAACATTTATAACACTGTGTGTGTGATAGTGAAAATGGTGTGTCAGAGTTTGCCTTTGGCACCACCTCGAGGGATTGTAACTTGCTCTTTCTTGTCTCAGAGAATCCTTGGAGGCTCTTTTGCAGAGAGCTGTTGCTCACTGTCCCAAAGCAGAAGTGCTGTGGCTCATGGGAGCCAAGTCCAAGTGGCTGGCAGGAGACGTGCCAGCAGCCAGAAGCATTTTGGCCCTGGCTTTCCAGGTGAGTCTGCTAGATGTGTCAGATGATGTTAAGTACGACAGGTAGAGAATACAGACTAGGCTTTGCCTGTCAACACCTAACTCCTGCTGCCTTTCAAAGTGATGGAGACTTCCGCTGTTCTTGGATTGTTCTGTGTGACAAAATATTCTGTAAAATAGCAGCAAGCTGGAAGCAAGAGTGTGTTACTGCTCTTCTAGTAGCACCGCACCAGGTTCTGAGTTAGAATGGAACCACAAAGAGGTTGTGGCTGCTCTATCCCTGGAAGAGTTCAAAGCCAGGGCTTGGAGCAGCCTGGTCTAGTGGAAGGTAGGTTGGAATGGGATAAGCTTTGAGGCCCTTTCCAATCCAAACCATCCTATCATTCTATGGGTTTGCAAACCATCAGTGTTACTACCATGGCTCTCACCAACCCCAGTTATGGATCAGAATCCCCTTGTCTTGGGTCACCTGTCTCCTCAGGGAAGGGGTTGTATCCTGCCCTAATT
This sequence comes from Acanthisitta chloris, assembly GCF_000695815.1. Lineage (NCBI taxonomy): Eukaryota > Metazoa > Chordata > Aves > Passeriformes > Acanthisittidae > Acanthisitta > Acanthisitta chloris. Next base: position 14,963 of record NW_008671156.1, read on the forward strand.
AGTGAAGTCACTGCATTACTTATGGATTGTACCAAACCCACCAATCTACAGTAAAATCAAGGGAATTGTCTGCTTGTTGCTGTAAGAAAGATGGGCAGAGCAGTTCTAGTGCTGGGAATGAGGCTTAAAAACTAAGTGATAGCAAAACCAAATGACAGGTCCTGAGATGGAAGGTAAAAGACATTTACTTCCTAAATTTTTTCCTTTTGTTACTATCCTGGAAACTTCTTGACATGGTTGCCACTGAGCTGACTTTTATTGGAGGAGCTTTCACAGAGTTCTGTGGAGAATTCAAGCTGCAGCTTTTTGCTTGGGGGTAATAAAATGAGGGTCTCATTGTGGCAGACCCTGTGATGTTTTCAGCATTTAAACTGGAAGTTCAGAAGATCAAGCATTAATACTTTCCAACAGTGGAGAAGCATCCAACTTCTAAACTGGCATAGATCTTTGTGTTGCCCATCTGTTTTGGAGAATTTCTATAAACTTCAAAGGTCAAAGAAGACTGGGAGGAGCTTGAACCAAAAAAAAAAAAAATCCCAATTGTGGATTGACACAGCTCTGATTTCAATTTTCATCTGGATCAAACGAAGGATTAAATCTGCTGTTGATTCACTGTATGCATTTGTCTGTTGTCACTTTGTGTTCTTGCAGGCCAACCCCAACAGTGAGGAGATCTGGCTTGCTGCCGTGAAGCTCGAGTCGGAGAACAATGAGTATGAAAGAGCAAGGAGGCTGCTGGCAAAGGCTCGCAGCAGTGCCCCCACGGCTAGGGTAAGGATGTGTGGAGGGTGGAGAAGCTCAGGCCTCTTGGCCACGGGGGATTTGGGACGGAAGGAGGAGTTCCTTCAGTTCTGTGGCCTTAGGGACTGACCATGTGGCTCCCTGCCATCGCCTTTTGGGGCATGTGGCTGTTTTGCTGCTGTGCTGCTTCAGTGAATTGCGACACAAAATCATGGCACGATGGGAAAAAAAGGCTTAGGATCAAGGGAAGGGTTTCAGGTTTTTTTAGGCAAATGGCAAAAGTCAGGAAATTCCCAGTTTACAGCTGTTTGTATAATGTTTGTGTTGCATAAAAGCATGTCTTGGAAAAAAGAGAGAGAAAATACTTTCACAGAAGAGTGAAGAGCTCTGGTGTGGTTTGGTGTTTGAAGTTACACTCTTGTGTTTATCTCCAGTTACCTCTGGTATGATAAACTTTGTCAATTTTCAGCTCTTCATACAAAAGCATTTTAACTTACCCAAGTAAAAGAAAAATTAGTTTGATCTCTGTCCTCCCACCCCACTTGGTTCTTCATCCTAGATCTTTAAACTGTACTCTCTCTCGTCAGCCAGGGAACTTCTGCAGCTGGGGTTGAAGCTCTGGTCTCAGAATTGGTGCCTCTTTTGCAAGGTCATGATGAGGGGAGTTTGGAAATGGGAAGGATTGGGATCAAAGAGTAGTGAGAGAGCCTTCAGTCTATAATGTATTTCTCACAGCTGTGATTTCCCTGTGTAGCCAAAAGGAAGGCTCTTGGGGGCAGAGAAGTGTAGGTACTAATTTGTAATAAGCAGGACAAAAGTTGCAGCCTAAAGCCTCAAGTAAGGGAAGGTGATCTTGGTTTATTAATTGGTTGTGTTCTTTGCACAAATATTATTCTTCAAATCCAAACCATTCTGTGATTCTGTGGCGATTCTATGATCATGCAAATATGCAGTTCTGGGCCCCTCAGTTCAGGAGGGATACAGAGGTGCTGGAGCAGGTCCAGAGAAGAGCAACAAGGATGGTGAAGGGACTCGAGCACAAGTGCCATGAGGAGAGGCTGAGGGAGCTGGGGGTGTTTAGCCTGGAGAAGAGGAGGCTCAGGGGAGACCATATCACCCTCTCCAACTCCCTGAAAGGAGGTTGGAATCAGGTGTGGGTTGGTCCCTTCTCCCAGGCAACCAGCAGCAGGACAAGAGGGCACAGACTCAAGCTCTGCCAGGGGAGGTTTAGGTTGGATATTAGCAAGAGATTTTTTGCAGAGAGAGTGCTCAGGCGTTGGAATGTGCTGCCCAGGGAGGTAGTGGATTCACCATCCCTGGAGGTTTTTAAGATGAGACTGGATGTGGCACTTAGTGCCATGGTCTAGTAACCACAGTAGGGTTGGACGTGATGTTCTTGGAGATCTTTTCTAAGCTGGTTGATTCTGTGATTCTGTGAGATGCCAGCTCTATGCTAATAGGTGTAAGCTGGTTTATTCTGTGATTCTATGAGATGCCAGCTCTATGCTAATAGGTGAGATACAGGTTGATCAAACTGTTCCAACTCCTTTAATATGCACATTTACCTTTCTCATTGTTATCTGTTCCCACTGTTATTTAACCCTGATATTTTGACTTTACTCCACCCTGTAGCTGATCAATAACATTCTAATGTGGGAACCTGCTGCTTCAGCAAACTGATGGTTTTTCAGTGGCTGCTGGTGGTAAACAGCTCTGGTTTGTTCCCAGGTCTTCATGAAGTCTGTAAAGCTGGAATGGGTGCTTGGGAACATTGCGGCAGCCCAGGAGCTGTGTGAGGAAGCCTTGAAGCACTATGAGGACTTCCCCAAACTGTGGATGATGAAAGGACAAATTGAGGAACAAAAAGAGCTGGTGGAGAAAGCACGGGAGGCTTATAATCAAGGGGTAAGATCAAGGTTATTGCAGGTTTGCATTCTGCTTCTGGCACGAGAGATGTCTGCCTTTGAATCAAAATGGAGAGCCAGAGAGATGATTTCTGTTCTTTCTGGCATTGATTAAAACAGTAAAAAGAATAAATAAATTAGGACCTTGGAATAAGCAGCAAAAATTTCTCTTGCTCATTATCCATGTGCAAAATTCAGTTTCTTGCTTGAGAGAGTTCACTGTATGCTGACTCCTCACAGGCAGGAAAAAAAGGCACAGTAATTCTCTAAGACCTGTAAAGACTAAAAGCAGAGCTCTTAAATGAAAAAGCTCCTCAGCAGCTCTTACATACACACTGTGAAAGGAGGTGGCCTACAGAGCACTCATCTCTCTTTTAAATGGTAATTGGTGTCCTTGGGTATGAATGCTGAAAGTCATCAGCCATCAAAGTCATCTGGACACGTTTCTGCCAGTGTCGGTATCCTAATGACTTCCTGCATGTATGAGAGCCCTCAGTCTCCAGAAGGGGCACAGATTGTAGCTGTGTTATTAAGGGAGGTGTGTTTTTTCTCTTCCTGCTGGGGTAGTTCAGTCATACTTGATGGACCCGACTGGTTTGGATACAGGAGTACGTAGGGAGGAAAGTTCTTTGCAATAGGGATTATAATATTGTTTTCCAGTCTATCTAATGGCATACTTCCTTTTCAAACAGTTGAAGAAGTGCCCCCATTCCATACCCCTGTGGCTTTTGCTGTCCAGGCTGGAGGAGAAAGTTGGGCAGTTGACTAGAGCAAGAGCCATCTTGGAAAAGTCTCGCCTGAAGAATCCAAAGAATCCAGATCTCTGGTGAGTTGTGTGGAGATGAACTGCATTTGGGCTACAGGTTCAATGCATTCTTCAAGACCAGCTATTTCACATCTCCTCGGCCATTTGAGCCTGGAACTTATGACCATGCCCATCCTGGAGTTTCTTCTGGACTAACAACTTCCCTAAACAGCAGAAATGCTTTGGTGATCCTGGCTAGTGTGTAGCTAGTCTAAATTTGGGGAATAGTTAGTGCTTTACTGGTAGTTCTAGTGCACAGAACTTGCCAACCTAAGGCTCTTTCCTTTCTGTTTCTGTCCCTTTTTCAGATTGTTTTTGGTCTGGGCCATTACAGAATAAAGGTCACATTTATTTTTAGATGAAGAGCAATGGGAAGATGTCAGTCACCTACACATTCAGAATATGGGCAGATGTTTGCAATTTCCAGTGACCTTCCTGTGACTCACTGTTTGTTTCTGCTTAGTGAATATGTTGTTCTAAATATCACCAGAGTCTCTTCCCTCCCAGGTTGGAGTCTGTGCGATTGGAGTACCGAGCTGGGCTAAAGAACATTGCAAACACTCTGATGGCCAAGGCATTGCAAGAGTGTCCCAATTCAGGTGAGCTGGATCTCATTTCTACCTTTAAACACAGTTGTTTGGCCCAGTTGATAGAGGCATATCTTTTCCCAAGATGTCCTTTCTGGCCAGGTCTCAATATAGAGTGCTTTGGAGAAGTGTCATTCATCCTTCTGCAAAGGAAATGCTGAGGGACTTTGGGAATAATCCCAGTTGCTTTGTGCTGTCTCACACCACAGAGGTCAAGGGTTGGTCCACCCCATTTTACTGCAGTATCCAGTAAATTATTGTGTCTATGGTCCATAGTTCATCCCCAGGTCTCTTGGTAAAACATCTTGGATGTGAGTGGGTTTTCCTCTGAAGTTGGTCAAGTCTGCCAAGGTTTAAAATTAAAGAAAGACATCCAAGTGTTTGTAGTTAGGAAGTTCAGTGGAAAAAGAATGGTGTTTTCCTTGTCTCCTTGGAGTACAGCTGGCTTTAGGAGATTCCCAGTTGCTGGTTTGCCTGTGCTGGTTGCACCACTGTGAGCTTAATAACTTGTGCTGGCAGCAAATTTCAGTCACAGTCATGACTGGGGGATTGTGCAGCATAAATGTTAAGTCCTGGGTTTTGATTATTTTAGCTCATATAAGAAAAAGCTAATAGGTCATATAATGTAAGTCACTTGGTTCTAACCAGCAGTGGAAATATTTGCCTCTTGGGATGGGAGGAGAAAGTGCCTAACACTTCCCTATTTTGGGGCAGAATTGCGGGAAGCCTTAATTATTTAAACATGTTGACATCTTTGAGGAAGAAGATGTCACTTAACTACAAAATGTAGTAGCCTACTGCAGGGTAAGCTTAGCTTGCCTTCAGGCTAGGTTTTGAAAGGTGTTTAATTGGTGACTGCTTAAGTCCCGGTGAAATAATTGGGAATTAAAGTGACTTTTATGAGATGATAAACTCACTGCAAGCTGCTCACCATGCAGGCGGGTCAACAAAGCAGCACCACCCAAATCCCACTTTCTTTTGTGAGTGACCTAATGCTTAATGAGTGTTTGCCACCACAGGCTGTTTTACAGATCTGCCTGTTGCTATGGAAATGGGCAGCAGGATCTCAGTTTTTGTTTATAAAAAAAACCCACTTGCAACTTCGTCTTAAAGCTCAACAAACCAGAATCAAAGCCTGCAGGAGCTGGACACCTGCAGTCATGTAAACCAGAGGTTTGGGTCCATCGATTGCAGAATTGATTCCTGATCAATTCTGGCTAATGGTTGATGTAGGCAGGCTGCACAAAGAGGAAAATTGAACTATAATGGTGTTTGTGACCCTATACATAAAGAGCAAGAAGAGGAGAGTTCCTCTCCAGTCTGTCACTGCACACGCCAGAGCTCGTCTGTGTTCCCCTGGTGCCGTTTAGGGGAAGCAAGGGTGCTCTGGTGGAGTCCTGGCAGACACCAGCTCTCAGGCTTTGCTTTGAACTGATCAGGTGTGGCTGGCTGACACAAGAAACTGCAGATTTCATGCTCCCCTGAGCATATTTCCTTTCTTGCTTTTGGCAGTGATGGGAGCTAGGGATTAAACCCAGCTTTTCTGGACCTGCTCTGTCCTTCATCATATGTGTGGGGAGCCAGCAGCAATAATGCTGTGGTGCTCTCCAGCACCCTTGAAACTGCTCCCAAATGGTGTACTTGTACGTTCTGGGTCTTCTTCAGCCGCTGCAGTCTCCTGTTCAGACAGATGGATACCTGTCCCTTTGGAAATGCTGATTTGTCCTTCCTGTTCCAGGGTTTGCAGTGTCTCACCTGCAAAGCCTGAGCCTCTGGGTTAGGCAGTGCTGGAGCTGCAGGGGTTATGGCACAGAGACTTCAGGGCCAAAGATCCAATGTGATGCTTGCAGTAGCTAGAAGTTCAGAGTACTAAATGAAGTATCTATGTGGAAAAAGTGATCTGGGATGAGGTTGAGGGTGGATATCCACCAGGGTAGGGGCCACAGTGCTGCTTGTGTTAGAGAGCAGTGGCCTGATGGCAGACTGGGGAGGGTTAATCTCAGAAATAACACTAAACAATCTTCCTTCTTGACTTGATTAAGGAATCCTGTGGTCAGAGGCAATTTTCCTTGAAGCACGACCGCAACGAAAGACCAAGAGTGTGGATGCCCTCAAGAAGTGTGAACATGACCCACATGTCCTGTTGGCTGTGGCCAAGTGAGTTCCTGTGCTGGATGCAGTAAAAACACCCATTTCTGTGTGTGGCTGCATCCAGGATGAAACACTGCACTCCAGCAGAGCTGTGTGATTCTGGCTGCAGCAGCACTAATAAGTCCCAAAGCAAGGAACAGCTCTCAAGCTGTCTCCTAGTAACTGTGCAAATCTCTCCCTTGATTCAAAGCAGGGGATGTCAGCCTGCCCTCAGGCTGTTCTGGTGAGCCTCGGACTGGCACAGGCAACAATACACTCAGAGCCCTTTGCCAGTGCTCTGTATTGGCACCCTGCAAGCTGCTTGCTTTCTGTCCCTTGGAAGGGATTTCACTGTGCTGTCAGGTGAACTAGGCTTAATTAAGTGGCTTAGGGTATGTTTTAAGTATCTGTGAAGATAGGGACATTTTTTGTTGGTTATTTTTAAGTTCTCTGTGGTTGACTGTGTATTTTTCATTTTTCTGTCTATTATGCTAGATTCTGTTTTTTAATCCTGATTTAGCTTCTGTACTGCTGTAGTCCTTTTTCCCCACCAGAATTTCAGCCATGTCAGTTGTGGCCCTTCCCAGAATGCAAACCATCAGCCATTCTGTAGTTTGCTTCTCTGAAATGGGAAGATAATCTACTAGGAATTGTCTTCTTGTCCAGATTGAGTTGTGAGGCTTCCAGCGATGAAGAATCACCATTAGAATTGACTCATGCCATACCCTTCCTGCTCTGATGTGTGAACAGCTCTACAGCAGCTGTGATGGGAACAAACTTACTTTTCTCCCTTTGTGAATAGCAAGAGAGGTTAATGCAGGAGGCATTTTGCTCAAAGTTGCCCAATTCTTTCACAACTCTATTTTATAAGCCAAAGAAAACTGTAGGATACACTCCAGTGACTGCAACACTGGGTTCTGCCAGATCATGACAGATGACTTGTTCAGCTTTAGCAGCAAGTGAGATAAATGTTAACTTTTGCTTTATGGAAACAGCTTCCAGGCCCCTTCTGGTGCAACCTCAGAGAGTTTAGCAGTTAATCCCAACATAAACAGCTTCCACCTCCCATCACTCTTTGCCTGTAGGTACAGAGTGTCACACATCTGTGAAAAACTTTTGTTGAACATGTTGCTGAAAGTGGCCACTGCTTGCAGGTGTTAAGCCTCTGCTATCACTGTTCCAGCTCTTTTAAATCACAGTTTATTTAACACGGAACAATCAAGAGTATTAAAGGGCTTAAAAACAATCACATAAGCTGTATAATTTTATGACTAGCTAAGCTCTTTATGAGGGGTGGCTGAGTGATTTGATAAAGACCTTCTAGCTCAAATGAACTCTTGAATGCAAAGAAGTGAGACGAACAGATTATTGACTTAGCTGGTTCATTACTGGGGAGAACTTTCAGCGTTTACCAGTACCTGGATGTAATGGGGCTGGAGCCAGGCTGGGGTTTGAGCCTGGAAGCTTCTGTGCTTGCCTGTCCTTGGAAAGTGGGGGTGTCAAGACAGGTCTGCTCCACTGGAGCATACTTTGTGGGTATGTGACCACACAGCAGGCAATTATCAGCATTTAGAAGTTATTTAATTGTTAGATGCTAAATTCAACTTGAAACGTTAAGAAATTGGAGGAGAGGAATTAGATGGCATGCAGTCCTGTCTCCTTCCACTCCAAATCTGGAACAGCAAAGTTAAAGCAATTGAGTTGGCAAAGGTTGAAGTCAGTAATGATTCCCCTCTTAGGAGAGTCTGTGCTTGGGTCTAAGTTATCCTGCCTCACTGGGGAGGAGTGAACAGGAAGTGTTGGATGTTCTTTCCAGTCTTCTCATCTCTCTTCCTTTCCCAGGGGCAGGACAGTCAGCAGATGCCTAAAAATTCTGCTGTTTCCTTCTCAGGAGAGCAAAGAATTAGAATATCTGTAGAGCCTTTAAGCTGGAGTGCTTGTGACTTGGCATCTTCTTTTAAAGTGAAACTATTTGTCAACTCCCTTTTGCTTTTCCCAACAGGCTGTTCTGGAGTGAGCGTAAAATAACCAAGGCCAGAGAGTGGTTCCACCGTACAGTGAAGATAGACTCAGACCTGGGGGATGCCTGGGCTTTCTTTTACAAATTTGAGCTGCAGCACGGCACAGAGGTGAGTGTGTGCCAGGGAACAGGGAGCTGGGGGAGGCAGCAGCAATCCCTGGCTGGTGTGGGCTGCCCAGCTGGGCTGAGCGTGCTGCTGCTGCCTGCGTGGTCACAGGTGAGGTTGGCTGTCACGCCTGGTCACGAATGAGCATGAACAGGCCTGTGTGGTGGCTTTGAAAAGGTGTTGTCCTTAGCTGAGCTGTCTTTCAGGCTGCTTTGCTGTCCACAGTCATGCTGGTTCGTGCAAAAATCTCTGAAATCAATCTTCTTCCTGTAAAACACAAGCTTGTTCTGAGGGGATTGTGCTGGAATGGTGATGTGGGGTTTGTGTAACTGGTGCTATTTCTTCCCAAGTGTCGAGTGCAGGTTGCACGTGAGCACAGCCGGAGGAACAGCCTGTTCTAATCTCTTAGAGCAGTTTTTACTGCCTGATATTCCTGAAATGATGAGGGTGTTTATCTTCTGACTTCAGAGAGACCTCTCACTTGACAGAGCTCAAGCAGGTGGTATTGCGCAGGAAGTTTCTGCTGCAGTTTCTCTGCTCTAGCCAAAACTCGCTTGGCTCTAACTTGGCAGTTTGTTCAGCCAGGCAGGAGAGTTGCTGCTTCTGAATTTTGACTTGGGCTTCCATACTGCCTTTAAAAACAACAGACTCAAACCCCACCATAAGCTTTGGAAGAGTATTTGAATTAGGGAGGGAACTGTTAACTGTTTGGCTCAGTGCTGGAACAAACCAGGACAACTGGTTATTTCTCTTCCCTATAGGAACAACAAGAAGAGGTGAGGAAACGCTGTGAGAATGCTGAACCTCGCCATGGAGAGCTCTGGTGTGATGTCTCCAAGGACATAGAGAATTGGCAGAAAAAGATTGGAGAGATTCTCGTGCTTGTGGCAGCCAAGCTTAAAAATACCTTCTAGAGTGTGGTTGGCCTCAGCTGCCTCAGTCGCCTCTGTCGGACTTACCTGCTTGCGGTGCGTTCGCCCTGACAGCGGCACAGGTTTTGGAGGACAGAAGATTCTGGTGATATGAAAGAACTTTCTCCCCAAAGGAAAAGCTGCTTCCTGCTTCCCCTAGTGTGGCCATCAGCTTCTGCAGCACATCAGAACGTTGTTGCTGGTGTCATGCAGGAGACATGAGCAGTCTTGTGAGGTTCTGTTGGCGTTTCCATGCTGATTCCTGAATCATAAACACAGGCTTTAATTAGCGCATGTATGGATCCTGACACGTGGCAGTCCCTCTGCTCTCAGCCCTAGCATGTGTTCCCTGTCCCCCGTTAGTGTTTGGCCCATCTGTTGCTGGTTCCTTGTCAGCAGATCTGGGTTGTTGCTGTTGGAATATGCTGAGTGTCCTTGAAGGAGATGAGTGGAGTTTTGGGGCAGCACAGTGGAAGGGCTAGGCTGTCTCCTCTTCTCCAGCTGGTTTAGCTCTGCTGACAAGCTGCCACACAGCTCAGAGGTGTTCCTCCAACCTGAGCAGCTGCAGCATTTCATCAAATGCAAATGCAGATTTTTTGGAGAACTTTTCCTGAATTTTTAAATGTATATAGTAAACCTTATTCTTTAGGTGCCTGAGTTCATTAAGCACAGTGATATTTTAAGTAATAAGGCAAAATCCAGCAATCCCTGAAAGCCCTTTGAAGGAAGATCCTTTATTTAGAGTTGTTGGGAGACTGTGTGCAGTTACACAACCACAGCTGCTTGCAGTTGGGGTTTGGGATGGCTCCCTCCAAGTGCTGATGGAGAAAAGCAAACTCATGAGAGGGAAAGCTTTGTGTTAGGGACCCTTTCTTTGTACACTGTCTTCAATTTTCTACACTTGTGATCTGTACTATTTTTTCCCCTCAAACCCCTGACTTCTTTGTGATCATAGAATGAGAAGCTGTAATGTCTTATATGTGAGGATATAGCAGCAGTGTCCAGGTCTGTGGATGTGTGTTATCCCATGTATTGGAGGAGAAACTCTTATCACTTGTTAGAGAATATGTGTAAAATACAGCTTGTTTTTTTGTTTCCTTCTGTTCTCTTGGAGTGTGGTCTTGCCCTTTGACTCTGACTGGGATGAGTGGGTCTGATAGCAGAAAGCTTTGGACTTATCAGGCTCCCACCACTCTAGGAAGGTGTTTGCCAGGGATGGCTGCACCAAACTGGGCTACAGCCTCTTGCCAAAACGGATGGTGCCCATCTCTTAACACTGGAGCAGACACGGTTGGTTTGGAAGCTAAAGTCTGTTTTGCTTTGGGTTTATAACGGAAACTCTTGTGCTTTCTCTGGAATAGCTGGTGAAAGGGTGTAGATCACGGATGTCCTGCGGAATTGTAGTTTCACAAAGGTGAGTGAGAGACGTTGAGAGACTCTTGCTCAGGAATTTCATGCCATCACTGGCATCCTTCCAGTGAGTGGGCTCAGAGAGAGTGGAGGAGAGCTTGGGAAAGGGAATGGAGATGATGTGAGAGGGTAGATGTGGGAAGGGAATGTGGCTGGACAAGGATTCAAGAGTGAGACAGGAACTGCAGGAGAAAAGTTTGTGTGCTGTCCTTCAGCCCTTTGTGCTTTGCACACAGGAGCTGTATCCCACTTCCCTGGGAAGGGAATACTGCATTCCAATTCCTGGTGTAGTGGTGTGCTGGGGAAAGCTGAGTGCCTGTGGTGCATAAATCCCTCAGCCCAGTGGTGCTGTTGGTTGGTGACTGTGGAGCTGGGATGGGGAAGAGCAGTGGGAATGCAATGATGAGGCTTTTTTGTTGGAGACATTCCTGACTTGTGTTCAGAGCATCTCCCTCTAGCCAGATACCATGTGTGTGCCCACTCATGGGATCCACATCCTTCCCCTGCCCCTTGCTTAGGTGGCAGCACCACATCCTGTATGGATTTGTTGGGAAAGGCTACCTAGGAGCCCTGTGATTGAGAAAACGCAGAAGGAGGAGCAACCTGGTCTAGTGGAAGGTGTCCTTGGCCGTGGCAGGAGGTTGGAATGACATGAGCTTTACGGTCCTTTCAAATCCAAACTGCTTGGACTTGCTTGGGGGTTGTTCCTTGTGGGTGGTGGGAGAAGAGATGGTTTCCCAGCACTCTGCACCCAGATCTGCTGGAAGCACTAAGCAAAGGGCCCTGCACTGGACCTTGTGCCACCTCCTTGCAGCACCATGCTCCTTTGGCCACCTGCTCCTTGTACCTGCAGCTTCCCTTTCCTTTGGGTTACCTTAAGCTTCCCTTAGCTTTGGGATTTGTATTTTTTTTAGATAAAAGGGATCATCAATCTTAAAGCCTTTTAATGTTTGTAGATGCCTTGGTGGTTTTTAAATGGATTATGACACCCATGAATTTTAGCTATATATAGAGCTCAATAAAGAAGTTATATGGGTCCTGTCCCGGTGGAATGCTGCTGTGTGTGCTGTGGGTCCCACTTTCCAGGGAGGAACGTCCTTGCCAAGCTGAGCAGAGCTGGATTGTTCACCACTTGCTCTATCTCTTGCTTGAACAACTGTTCTGCTCCTCAACGGAACCTTGTTGGTGTTGGTTCTTTTTTTTTCCAGAATCAGTTGCAATTGAGTCAGGACAGTTTCTGTGCCTGGCCTAGGGGTGAGATGCACCATGCAGAGGGGAGGGAGGAGGGGGCTGTGGCTGGAACACAGGGATGGGACACTGTTCATGTTGACATCCTGGGAGTCCTGCCCTGGACAGTCAGTTCTGCCGTAGGCGGGTGCAGTGGTGAGTTCACCCGCTGCCAACTGTGAATCCCGAGTGAAATGGTCCCCCCAACGCGAACAGAAATCGAAACCGCGGTGGTTTGTGGCTCGCCACGCAGCCCCAGCCCTGCGCCGGGGTCGGGACACGCGTGGGTCG
>NW_008671157.1:0-1202 GCF_000695815.1 Acanthisitta chloris
GTGTCCGAGTGGGAGGGAATGGGGGCAGAGTGTGCTCGGCTGAGGTGACTCCTGAGGTGACACCACCCGTGTCCGCAGCAGCGCCCGAGGTCGAGGCCGCAGGGAGGCGATGCCGCCCCGTGTGTGCGGGAGCGCTGATGCGGAGAGCGGCGAGACACTGGGAGGTGTGCGGGGTGACCCTGCGGTGTGTCTGGGGGAGCAGCACGGCAGTGACCGAGCTCGCACTGATAAGAAGCCCCAAAGACACGATCAAGCGTGACAAGAGAATAGTCCGTAACAGGACACTGCGTTATACCTATACAGCACTACATGGGAAGACGTAAATCAAGGCTAGAATGCTAATTCTAGGATGGCTTTAGCTAATTAACATAGAGGAGTGCTGAGCTCAGCAAGACAGTAAAAAACAAGTAGAATGTGCAGGTGCTAAGGGATGAAGTGAGAAGTTTGATGAAAACTACCAGCCTTCCTCTTGAAGACCCCCAGACAACCACCAGAGACCCTTGGACTAACGCCAAACAGGAGGGGGCAAGGGAGATATGATAATGAACTAATTATAATAATAACCACCCATTCCTATAAATAATATGTATGAGCATTTAGTGTATATAAACTGAAGTTTTTGGCCCTGGTTGCCCAAGTTTGGTAGAGCAATCCCTCTTGTGCCCAGTGCTGAATAAACAAATACCTGCTACTCAGAGCCACAAGTTTGTGAGTAGTTGTTTTCCAGGTTTTCTCAGCATCAACACCACTGCTGTGTCTGAGGTGTAACACTGCTGCTGTGCCTGAGGTAACAACGTTGTGATGTCTGACCACTGCCATGCCTCAGGTGACACCACCAGAGTCTGAGGGCACCACTGCCTGTCACTCCTGCACTCAGCTGGTTTTCATCCTCTGCTCCTTGCAGACAGCTGAGGATCTGTCTGCCCTCATCACAGCCATGTCCTGTTGCTCTTCCAGAAGCACTAAGCAGTCATTTGTTTCAATGAAGGCTGATCAGTGTCTGCTTGCAATAACATACTGCCTTTCAATGTGAAAAGCCATGCCCACACTTCTGGCTCATTGGCCTTGGCCACTTCCATCCCTGGGACTGTTTCAGGCCAGGTTGGATGCAGCTTGGAGCAACCTGGGCTAGTGGAAGGTGTCCCTGCCCATGGCAGGGAGTGGGACTGGATGGTCTTTTGTGGGGAGTGGCCTGGCTGCTT
>NW_008671157.1:1378-22525 GCF_000695815.1 Acanthisitta chloris
GTACACACCTAATGTTTTGAATAAGCCAATCAGCAGGGAATATGCTAAGCAAAGGGACTATAAGGATTTGTGAAAAACAACAATAAACGGACATGTTGCTTGCACCTTTTGCATCAAGGTGCGTCCAGTCTCTCCATCGCGGCCGTCTTTAAGGTCCCTTCCAACCCAAACCATTCCATGATTGGTTTTGCTCAGGTTGCTCAGGTCCTGCCTGGCCTACTGTTGTGTTCCCAAGGCTCCAGCACCAACAGTTGCTGTGGATTGCACACTAACAGCCCTCCTTGCTTCACTGTGACATTTTCCCCGAGGACATGGTATAAATGATGTGAAACACGTAATGCTGTGACTCAAGCAACCTTACAAGGCAGTGTTTCTGCCTGGCAGGTAAATAGGTATTGCTGATTGACGCCACTGCGCTATTTATAGTGCTCTGGCATTACGGGTAACTGAGCAGAGCAAGGCCAAGGCATCAGGAGATACCTGGAACAGCCTTTTGGTGGTAAGGAAAGAACAAAGTCTGCTAGATTGTAGTTCACTTCTTTATTTTGACTGTAATGCAAACAGGCATAAGTATTCCATAAAATCAGAAGATTGGAACTATACAGAAAGAGGTGCATGCTTTGGAACAATGTGGATATCTTGCAAACAGAGCCAGAGTCAGTCTGAGAGAGGGGCTGGAGTATACTGGATGAATGGCAGAGATTTTAGCAGCATTGAGAGCTCAGAGGTAGGGGAAAACCACATTTCTGACCGCTTAAAGCACTGGTATGATCAAACACAACACCGGCTCATCCCTGCCCCCATGGGCCCCACCCCTTCAGTCCTCAGAGGAAACTCACCTTAGGACCACATGAAAAACTACAAAACAAGCTCCCCCTGCTCCACACAAACCTGCCTTACGGGATGCAAAGTGAGAAGACAACATGCCAGTCCTAAATCATGGCATCATTCCATAAACCAAATGAAGGCACAGTGACATGAGGAGGTGCTGAGGGGAGGGAGGAAGGAGCAGGAGGACCAGAGAGCAGCGAGGGGTTGGAGTCCCATCTTGCCCAGCAGAATTTACCCACAACTGAAGAGTTTAGAAAACCTCTGCACCAGAAAGTTTTGGAGTTGCCTGCCCCAAAGCTGCCACCCTTTCCAGGCCCATCCCCTTCCTCATCGTGGCACTGCTGCTCTTCAGGGAAAGGCCACCAGAAAACAAAAGGATCCAAACCAACCTTTGAGTCTTAGACTTTTCAAAGGTGCCTAAGGGAGTGGAGGAAGCAAATCCCTGTTCCTATTACAAAAATTAATTGGCACTGAATATCAAATTCCCTGGGCAGCTGGCAGAACTCATGTTTCTAACTACATGCAATCTAAAAAGCAATGAGTCCTGGCTGAAAGTCATCTCACTGCTCATCTGCTGCCTGGGGAATTGTGTGCACTCTGGAAGAGCTGGGGATGCTGCTGCAGACTATTCACAAGCTCTTTTCAGCATACAGAGCCCAGGGCTTTTTGAAGGCATCTCAAGGCAGCAGAGCATGGGAATTTAACCTTGGGAATTGTGGGGATTTGCCTATTTTGTAGAATTCTAGCAAAGCAGAAATTTTGCATTGAATCTCACTGGCTTCAAAGCCATCACTTCAATGCTGGGCACGAGGAGATTCTGAAACACTGTCTTTGCTTCTGGACTACTGTAAAGTGTATTTTGTTAAGACATGATTCCATGCCACGATTACACCAAGAGGAAAACAAGAAAGCAGGCTCAGAAGCAAGTAGTATTAATGTCTCTGTGAATTAAGGCCATTTTGTTGCCCGTGGAAAAATTTGAAATCTCCATTAGCAATTATTGTAGAAACAAATGATATACTGTCTGTTTGCTTCCTGTTCACTTTCCCCACCTAAACCCAACATATGAAAACAAAGCAACCACAAGAAGCCCCAAATTAGTTGCTCTTTTAGATCAACCTTTACAGTATTTAGTCTTTCAATGTTTAAAGTATTAAGGATCCCCCTGGAAGAAAAATACTTTGCTTGGTGTTTTTCACCCACACATTTCTGAACCAGCCCTGCACAGAGCTGTGCACAGGCCATGCAGGAGTCAATCCCAGTGCTGCACTTCTGCTTTTCCACAGCTCCAGAACAGCTTCTGCCAGCTTTGCCCACTTTCCCGCCAGAGTAATGAGGAGTAGCTGCAAAGCCTTGGCCCATAGACTCCTGATAAACCAGGGTTTCTCAGGGCAAGGTTTACAGGTTTGATTTTCTCACTTTGAGGTGCTTCCTTCTTCCTCCTTCCCCAAAATCTGGCTAGGTAGGACATGAATGACTAAGGCCCTTGCAGTGAGGTGCCCTCACTGCTATACAAGCTGCCACTGCTTAGCTATGAACTCACAATCTGTTTGGGTTTTTTTCCTCCTGTGATTCAATGGCTCAAACTTCCATCACAGCCAAACATCTGTAGGGGTGGAGGCCAAGAGTTTCTAGTCTACTTCACTCCTGGCACAGCAGGAAAAAAGGTGGATCTGCATCACCATGCTTAAATACTTCATGAATTGCCCTTGTACCCGTGCTAAAATCAAGTCAATTTTGACCTCTCCTAAGCTCTGTTTTAGTTCTGGAACCAAGTGCTTTAAAGCAGCAAACTCATTAGCTTTCTCCCACTCCCCTGATTCCCTGTTAAACACACACAGCCACATGGAAGAAGCTGGAGCTCAGATCTCCCTGTGGAGGGTAGATTTCAAGTGGATTGCTGTAGCCATGCATTGCAGGCACGTGCAGGTGCTGACTGACATGTGCAAAAACACTGCCATGAAACTGCTGCTGCTGCTACACAAGCCTGACCCTGCAAGCTGCCAAAATCCCCAGTGCCCCTGGAGCTGATGGGTGTGGAAGGCATTTTGGATCTGGGAGGACTTGGATTCTAGGTTAATTTTGTCCAAGTTCAGGAATATAGTTTTCAAGAGCAGTGGCTAAATTTTGCTCTTCCCATTATAGCAGAGGAAATTGTTTTAATAAAGACAGAATCACCGCAAAGTTGAATGGTTCTGAAAATGTGTCTCCATCTGTTCTGTAAAGGGACTGTGCTCCCCTCTGGAACTATCAATGCAATTGTAAAGTTATCAGAGCAGTTCTGAACCTGGGAACTGGTCCTCAGTGAAAGCAGGAACAAAATTCTGTTGTGAGCATAAGAATTTGCTTCCAAAAAATGCTGGGAACCCTCAGAGGACTGTAACAGCTTCAGTGGTCATACATCAGAAGGCAGCAGCCTTAGCTTGGGCTTGGTGCATGCTCATGAGGCTTCAAGCACAAGCACAACCTCTCCCCCACCACCAGCTTAATCAAAGCAGGGTCTCCAGCATGTGGAAGGTGCTTGCAGGGGGTGGTTTGCACCCACACTCTAACCTTGCACCACCTCCATACCCCTGTAAAACCCTTCCTCTGGGAGAGGAATCGCTGAGTATGGCTGAGCAGGGCTGGAAGTTTGCTCTCAGTTATCCCAGGGGGAATTTGTCCACTAAGAATTTCACTTGCAAAACAAATTCAGAGAGCACGAGTGAGAGGGTAACCCTGGTGCAATAGTCTCTTCCCAGCACAAGGCACTAAGTCCATTGCCATTCCCATGACCCAGCCTTGCCAAGCAGCTTGCTGCACCTTTTGGCTGGGCAGGCAGGGCTGAGAAGGAGAAAGGAGAGATCTCCAGAGGGAAGTGGCAGAGGGAGCCTGGATTACAGCCGGGATGGGGTGAGAGGCATTGCACACTGACAGTAAAGGGACTATGGGAGCAATCACACTTAGACTGGACACAAGTTCATGCAGCTCCTGTTTCTTCCCATCTCCTCTTCTGTATAGGTGCAGGTCCCTCTTGCTCAGGGCACAACAGCAGGTTTGCTGGTCATGCACAGCTACATTGGCTCACACTGCTCGGGGCGTGAACAGAGTCGCGTGCTCGCCCCTGGGGACACACAGGCACAGGAAGGGGACAGGGCAGCCCAAAGTCAGGCCCTATTTCTCTGGCTAGTACAGATGGACTGGCTCAGTTCCTCACGTGCCACAAGCTGAGGTCTAGCAGCCACAATCATGGAGGTGTCATCTTTGTGAGGCCACTCCCGATGGCAGAGGTCTCATTATTTTCCCGCTGTCTCTCAGAAACAGAAGAACAACAAACTCCCAGGCAGTCCTTCCAGGGAGATGAAACCTTTGAAGTCATCTGCAACACAGGCAGTAGATACCCTTGCACTGAATAAGCAACTGATTTTGCCCTGCTAGTGAACACAGCAGGTTGGGAAAAGAGAGAACCTTGTCTCATTAGTTTTCAAGTTCATATCACAACTTTCTGTGGACGTTTGAAAGGCCTATGAATTAAAATCCTTGCACAAAACCACACTTTATGGTGTCATGAAAATCCATTCTTCTTCTAAGGAAGAGTCTCTTTAACACCCAGGGAGCAAAAAGGAGCAGAGCCACTCAAAATGGATGGTGGTGGTGGTGGATATCCACCAGGAGAGGGACTGGGACACTGGATCAGGCTGGGTGTCCATCAGGTCCAGTACTCCTTGCCACAGGAGTCATAGGGGGCTGTGCACATGGATGGCCACATGTACCCAGAGGTGACAGATTTGTGAACCAAGTGCCCAAGAGACACAACCCCTCCAGGTGTGACACCCTGAGCAGCTCACAGCACCATTCTGCACCCCACCTAACTCTCTGTGTTTACGCATGCCAGAGATACTGTGGCTACACCCACACATCAGAAATGTCACATCGAGACGAGCAGAGTCTCATGGTGGAAGAACCACATTTGAGGAATGATAAAGCAGATCCAAAAGTTTCTTTCCCCCTGCTCTGTGGGAGAAAATTAAGCTTGCTGGAGGTGCGAAGCCCCTGTAGGTAAGGGATAAAGGAGAAGTTCAGACATCTGAGACTGACTCAATAAAAAACAATGAATCAAAATTCCCAGTGGTGGTGTGAGGTGAGAACGGTTCTGCTCAGGCAGTGGGAGCAGAGAGGCAGCTCGGAGCCCTGGGGGCCCTATTAACTTCATGGACCTTCACAGCAGGAAGGGTTGTTTCTTCTCCAGGGCCAGGCAGGGAGCATGGCCTTCAACCAGTATTTCCTTTCCAGTGGACTCTGAAGAACTCACCTACAGGGTGCCTGATGAACTTGAGGCGGCTTTGGCTGTCTGCCTGGCACAGACCCCTTTGGAGACCCCACTGAAGGCAAGGCACACCGCTGTACCTCCCTACTGTTTCCACTGGCAGCTCAAGTGGAAGGAGGCAATGGAGGTGGCAAACTTTGGGGTGCAGGAAAGGCAAGCCAATTCAGCTCAGACACAGGCTCCAGCAGTGACACGATTTCCAGATGAAAGATGTTACAGTGGTGTAGGCAGAAGGCAGGACAGGAGAAAACTACCTGCCAGCAACACAGGGTGAGCTGGAAAGAGGACAAAGGCAAGGGCACTTCTTTGGGCACTACCTCCTCCTCATGTTGTGTTTCTCCTACTTACAGGGGCCTAGAGCACAAAGCCTAGAGACAGAATCAAATTTCCTGAACGTATGAGTTTGATTTTTTTTTTTCTTTTGCTCTGTTTCTGCAGCCATAGGATTGGGAGTCAGGGCCAGGCTTGCTGCATGTTCACATCTCTAAGGCCAGGGAGCTGTGTCCCTCAGACAGGACCTCTGCCCAATCTCACACATTCCAGCAGCCAAGGGACCCACTGTTGGCCCTGGGATTAGGGCACAACCTGCAGAGGTGGACCATGGGCTGCCCTTTCTCCTGATCTGTCCTGCTTTCACCTCCAGGTCACAAAGTCCCCAGGCAGTGACACGAACATTGCTCCTGTCTCCCAGCCCTGCCAGCCCAGCGAGCTCGGCTCTGGCCACACCGTGGCAGCATTCATTCATATTTTATACAATGCTAGAGGCTCCGCTGGGACCAGCAAAATGTGAGACCTGGATCTCAAATTCTCCCAGTGCCTGGAGGCATTTTGCTCCTGGATTTTGGGCTGGAGCTGCTTCAAGCACTCAGGGAGGCAGAGCTGCAGAAGATGGTCACAGCATGTGGAGATATGGCCAGGCAAGCAGCAGGAAAGGGCAGAGGTCCTGGCTGAGGGTGAGGATCACTGCACAGCCCGGATCAGAGGAGCCAGCATGGCTCGTTCCATGGGCTGGGAGAGCAGAAAACATCCTGTAGCTTCTTTTGTTCTTACTTTGGCTTAGGGCAGCTAATCTTAGCCCTCTGAAAGCAAGGTCACCATTGCAGCTCCTGGACAAACCTTCTGCCATCGCCAGTTTTGGTGCTTTGCCCCATACAAGCATCAGTGCACAGTTCAGCAGAGCAGGGGCAGGACGCATCAAAATGTCAACCCTGTAACCCTGCATCCAACAAGAGCTGCAGCCATGTCCTGCTGTCCTTGTCCCGGCAATGAGGGAGGACAAACCTCCTTCAAGGTGTGGAAGAGAGAAGGAGAAAGGACACACAAGGTCACATATGCTTTGCCTTGCACTCAGCTTTTCTCTGTTAAAGGGAGTGATACCTTTCTGCAATTGTGTTGACAGATTGCTTTTGGGGCCAGGTTTTTGCAGCAGCGCTGAGGTGTGAGCATGTCAGAGCCCAGAGTTATGCAGCACCTTTGCAGCCGATCACACCTCCTTTGTAACATGAGATGTCCCAGCAGAGACAGATCATGCCACTGACAGGTGGCACAGAGCCTACAGAGGGGACTGGCTCACCACCAAGATGCCACATGTATTTCTTTTGGCAGGCAGGTCCCTCCATGCTGGCACTTTCTGCTCCCAAAGGTATGGAAGTGGCTGGGGTCTGCTGTCCCAGAACTGCTCATGAAACTGCACTAAGGTGGAGTTGATGCTCTCTGGGACTTCGAGAGTCCTCTATTGGCACATCCTCGCCAAGAACCTGGAGCCTTCATAACCGTCCAAGTGCCTTCCAAATAGGTTTTGTTACCAGGAGGTGCCTCTTGCAGCTGGGCTTGGAGCTGCTTCTCTCCCATCCTCGTGGCTTTCCAGGCTCACCTGGGAGTGGGTTCACACATTCACAGCATGCAAAGCTCTGGAATGCAGCCGGTCCCCCAGTCTCTCCCACTAGCATCATGGCTACAGATGACTTATTTCCTTTTGGAGCACAGCCTGGCCAAGCAGCAGTCATTGCTATGAGCTTTTTCTTAACATGCCTGTGTGTTCAGTGCATGCTCCTCTGTGGGAGGACTTTCATGCCAGCAAAAGTGGGGATTGAGCAAAAGGAGAGTCTCATGGGGAACAGGGAGCAGAGAAAGAGGAAAACATAGTGCAGAACCCATTTAGGAGAAATCATGACACATAACTCAGAGACATGCCACCCTTCAGATCAAGACAGACACATTTGTATCCAGGCTGCTTGGGGATGAACAAAATTCATAGGCACAAGGGCACTGCACATCATCTGCCCCCAGCCTCAGGCATATGCCCAGGTCTGTACAAGTCCAAAGGAAAGCCATGAAAATGCAAGGATTCAGCCAAGCCCCAAGCTGGGGAAGGGAGAAGCCTGGAGGGAACAACCCCCAGCTCTGGTCAGGCAACAAGACCTAGCCATTGCCCAGCCCCTGCCACCTCTGCTCTCCCCCAAAACACTAAAAACATGAATAATCACAAAGGTGGTGATTTCATGCAGCTGCAAAATGCCCTCATGAGAAGGAGGAGAAATGTGAAGTTCTGTAAAGAGCCACTGCAGGTTATAAAGCCATCGTACTTCAGTGGGGAAATCCAGGGAAGGGAAAGGGAGTGAAAAGAAATGGCCACAGGACAAGAGCAATAGAAAGAGGAAGAAAAGGAAATAAAAATCATCATCATCAGGACACAACAACAGGACGACAGACAGCGCTTTCCATTGGCAGTTCCCCGTGGAAAAGGAGCCGCCTTGTCCATGAAATACAAAACCCAGTGCCCTCCGGCTGGAAGGGGCAGCAGGTGCTGGGACTGGTTTGGCATCCCCTTGGGGTGAAGGGTCCAGTTAGGAGCAGAAAACCCTGCAAGGGAAAGGGCAGAAAGGCTGGCCTTAGAGGGAGCAGTGAGGAGCACTGGAGCAGCCTGGCTCAGACTTCCCAATGGACCATGTCATAGGAATTTACAGAGCCCTTTGCAGCTGGATGAGGTGGGCAGGAAGGTAACCCTTATCCCTACCTACAGGTGGGAAACGGAGACACTCTGTATACAGTGCAGACCCCAGAGTATGTGATAAAATTTCTACCAAACCTCAAGGATGTTGGGAAACCCCCTTCAGGTCAGCCAGGCTCTACATGGCACAGAGAAGAGATCACACCCCAGGTTGCTGGGGGCCAGCACAAGAAACAAGATCCACACAGCTGACCATCCTTTATCCTAAATAATCCTTCTGCTCAGCCAGGGAAAATCCCACCACGACAGAGCTGAGCAAATGGCAGAACATGGCAGAGTAGAAACAAACACAGTGAATGTCAAGATTTTTTACTTCTGGTTGTTTTTACAACAGCAGAAAGCAAAATCTCTCCATCTTTCCTAAATGGGATTGCAGCAGCCTGGAGACCTCTCACACCTGCTGCCTGCACACCTTGAGCGAGCTAGGCACCCCCACATGGAGCTGGGGAGATACCCCCTTGCCACGGGTCCTGCAAACCTTCCAGCCCAGAGGCAGGCAGCAGGCAGGGCTGTTTTCCTTTGCAACCCCCATTGGATGGGATTGTCAGGTCTGAGCACATCAGTGAGGTGGATGCAATAACCCAGGAAGCCAGGGGGATTTGTCCTAGCAAGGCAATAGCTATTGCAGAGACACTGCCAGGCAGCTCTGCTTCCACTGCAAAAATCCAAAGCCTTTGCTCAGCCTCTGCTATAAGGGCCACATGTGCACAGGAATGAAAGCTTCCTTTGCCATCCCTTCTGCATCCCACAGCCCATGCACTCGGCAGACAACTGCAGGGGTTAAAATAAACATGTCAACTCACTCATCCGTATCTTTCTTGCTCTCCTCAATGAATGCAATAGACTCGGATCTAAGGCGGTTAGTCACTTCATACGTACGCAGGGTGACTCCAAAAATATCCTCATGGTACCGGCTGTCATCCTGAAAGAGAGGATGGGAGAGGGGCAGAGGGAAAAAAGGAGTGTTTGCAAACCGTTGGGGTTGCTGCTGTGTCAGTACCAAATACATAGCAAAGGTTCTGGGTTCTGTCACAAGAGCAGGTGGGACAGGAGCAAGCAGGGAGGTGAAATGACCTTCTCAAGGTCACGCTGTAGGGCAGCAGCAGAGCTGCACTGTGCATTAGACCTCCTCAGCTGCTGGCAACCCAGGGACTGCCTGGATGTCAGGGCCCCAAGTAGCCCAACGCCAGCCCATGTACAACCAACTGAAAACATGGCTCTGGGCTCCCTCAGCACCTCGATAGAGATGGGGATGTGGTTCAGAAGGTAGTCCCATAGGAATGGGGATGAGTTATCCTCCCAGGGAGATGCAGAGCCATTTAAGCATCTGTCCTTGGGTCTGTGTTCCAAACTGACCTCATTTATACTTCAGCTGCAACATCTGCAAGAATGTGCTTACCCAGGGGCATCTTCCAGCCTGCCATGCAGACAGGGGAGATTTGGGGTGGGGGACCTACAAACTGTCCTGTTAGATTGCCACAGCAATGGAGGGACTTAGCAAGGTGAACAAACCCTGCCTGGGCTACCAAAGGTGCCCAAAAGAGCTTGTACCTGTGCCCAGCACAGCAGTGGCTCATCACAGTAGCCCTGTGTGGGCTCACAGGGCTTCAGCCTGGAGCAGGGCTCCTGAACAGTAAGGTGACTCCACTGCACACCCAAAGCATTGGAAGATCACCCTCCCGACCTTGCCTGGGTGCAACCCCAGCCACAGCACTCATCACCTCGGTGCTGCCCGTTCCACAGGAGAAGGCACCAGGTGCAGTGCCCGTGGCAGGAGGCTGTGCGGCATCTCACAGTGCAGACACTACTCACCCGCAGTTTGCTGATGAAGGCACCTGCCTCCTCCACCGACAGCTGGCCCTGCTGCCTCACAATGCGCTGGATGGTCTTGAGGACGTCCCCAGCCATGGTGACATCTCCACAGACATAGATGTGGCCTCCCTGCTCCTTCAGTGCTTTGAACACGGTTTGGGCCAGCTGCTCCTGTAACACGTCCTGCACGTATTTCTGGACAAGGAGGAGGTGGGAGCTGAGATTAACTCCAGCTTCTCAGCCCTATCCACCTGTGTGCTCTGTCCAGCTCTGTGTGCACTAGCTGCCCTCGAGACAGCCAGTGCAAGGTGACCACCTCATTGGGGGAACATGCCTGCACCTCACAGCACCCACAATATGATAGAAGAGAGATGAGGAAAGCAGCAAAGCCTTGTTCTGCTCTTGCATGTTCACACCATATCTTTAATTGTCAGGCCTGATCAGGTGGTGGTAGGAATTTGGACCAGGTATTTGCACTGGCTCTGAGCCACCCCACCAGGTGGCATCCCTCCTTGCCCACCTGCTTCAGAGGAGATGCCTTTCCCCTCCTCATCTGGTCCCACCTGGTGAGGATGGCTGCAGCACCTCAGGGCAAAGCATGAGCAATGTGGCCATACATTCAGGCTGGCACCAGGATGGGGATGCACCCTGGGAGTGGTGATGCACTGAGAAGGGACAATCCTGCACACTCATGCAGTCAGAGCGTCCAAGTGCATGAGCCACCGTGGCTGTGCCAAGGAACCAGCATCTCCATGCCATTCTGGCTGGCTGTGGCCACCCAGAGTTGCCCAGCAGCACTGGAGCAGCGCCTGCCACGCACCTTTGGTTTGTCCGGCTCCCGGGAGTAGGCTGTGTACAGCTCTCTGAAGACACCTTGGGTTTTGGCAAAGAGTGTCTCCTCTTTGTAAATGTGGTCAATCCTGGACTGCCGGCAGCCAAACACCAGGACCATAGGACAAGGCTTCAGACCTGGGGGAGAGATGGGAGAAGCAGATAGCTCCGGCACCATCGATAAAACTCCCTCCAGCTCTGCCAGCAGATCTGCTGGGACATCCCGGGCAAGAGACTGAACCCCATCCCTCTGCCACCAGCCCAGGGTTCCTGAGCACTGCTTGAGATGAGGAACAGGAGGAACACGCATCAACCCACCTTTGTGCTGGATGTCAAAAAGCCGCTGCTGCCAGAAGCTCCGGAAAGGGGCGATGCCTGTGCCAGGGCCAATGAGGATGCAGGGCACCTGGGGATCCTGCGGCAGGTGGAACCCAGGCGCGCTGCACACATCAGAAACACCAGTTTAAACCCAAGCAGGATGCTCCCTCCCTTGCTTCTGCCCACAGCAAGCTGAGACACCACCCAAACAGGAAAGGGCAGAACACGAGGAGAAATTCCAGAAAGCAACATTCTTGTGGAGAACTGCACCCAGGGGAACCCATTTGCTCACAAATCCAGTCCTGTTCTCTCTGCACCCTTAGTGCTTTGCAAAGAAGAATTGAAGGCACAGAGCTCATACTGAAAGCGTTTCCCCCCATCTTTCTCACCCCTTGCCTTGTGTGGACCACTTACCCTCTTACAAAACAGGGCACTACTTCATCAGTCTGTATCCGACTGAGCCAAGAGGAGCAGACTCCATGGTGGATTGGTCCTTCTCCATCTGGGAGAGGAGGGAAGGAGGTCTGTGCTTGACACAACAGCCAATGACTCCAGTTGTTTTATTTCCTAGAACCCTCCCTGCTACATCCTACATGAACACCTCACTGAAATATTCAGTATCTCTGCATCCGTTTTCCATTTACTTGGTAAGACTTTGGCACTCCCTCTCTGAAGCTACCCAAGTTCACCCAGGATCCAGACCTGGGATAGTTGGACATCCACAATACTTAGGAAGCCCAACCCTTTTTTTGGTCTTTTTTTTTGGCAGAAGCAGCATCGTGCTGTGGAGCACCAGCCCTCCATGGCAGCCTCACATGTATGGCCACTGTCTTCTTCTGTGTCCGGCCTGCTGCAGGGGTGCTGTATCGGTCTACACCATGACCAGGGCTGCTTGGACACATTAGTGCTTCCACACACAGGAATTTGGCCAGTGGCAATGTGGAGTTTGGGGTGAGCAAACATGGAGCTTGGATTATGTACCTTATCCAGATGTGATATCTCTGGAATACACTGCTCTTTGATGGACAGCTGTTCTCCATAACATGGGACAGTATTGTCATGGGTTGAGGAAATCTAGTCACTGCAGCAGGTAGAAAGACTTTTAAATAACATCTCTCTGCCAAAATCCTAGTGGTGTTGCCCATGTGCTAATGTTTTTCCCCTGCTCCCCACCCCTGCACGAGCACAGTACCTCTTGTGCGGTAGGAGACCACTGCCACAGTGAGGTGGACCTCTCCTGGGTACATCTCTGGGGAGGAACTGATGGAGTAGTAGCGTGGTTGGAGGAGAGGAAGCTGTGTGAGCAGCAGAGTGGAGGGCATCTGCACCGATGGGAACTCCTCCAGGACCTCCACAATGGTGGGGTTCTTGAACCACTTCCATTCCTCGTACTCTTGCAAGCCCTGCAGCCAGGGAGACAGGGAGGAGAGAGAGGCAACATCAACCTCTTCCAAGGCAGGTGTCTCAACTGATACCCCACCAGGTCCATAGCAAAGCTGGGGTGGGTGTCAGTGAAGGCAGATAGGGGGGCCCCAGGGCCTTGGAGAACCCGGGGCTTGAGGTCTTTACCTTGCTAAGAACCTGCAGACGTTTCTTCTCTTTGTCACTGGTGGCCAACAAAGCAAACTGCTGCAGCAACAGGGGTGTGGGAGGGGTGGTGATGTCCAAATAGTACTTAAAAGCCTGGAAGATGGTGCATGGTGGGACACGGTTCTCATCTGTCCAGTTACTGATGACACCTGCCAGGAGGAAATTCAGCACAAGCATGGGATCAGCTGAGCATAACAGTGAATGATGAAGAACTGGAAAGAAGAGTTAATGAGATCCTGTACAATGAGCACAAATACGAGTTTAATACTCCACCACCTTCAGCCTGGGACACTCTGAGTTAATACTGTTTTCCATATCCCATTACACTGTGCATGGCAGTAGGGTATCAGACTTATTCCTGAAAATGTGGGGACAGTCCATCAAGATTGCTTAACTCTTCTTTCCAGTCCTAGACATTGCTCTTTCTATGAAAATAGAAATTCCTCTAATTTTCTGAGGAATAAGGAAATACCTTCCCCAGGGCCCTGCTGGGAAACCCTTCCTCTACATCCCAAGTGCACCTGAGCAATGGCTCTGGGCAGAGGAAGGTTGAAGGAGGTGCTCCCAATCCAGGCAACCACAGCAGTGAGATGGGAAATTTCTCCTGGGGGCAGCCACCTCTCTGAGATGCTACAAGAACTACTTCAGGGGAGGGGTGAGGAGGAAAGAGGCCACCTGTATGCTGAGGGGATCCTGGTTACCTAGAGCCGTATTCCTCTCCTCCAGCAGCTCCACCTTCACCAGCTGGTTGGCTGGAGGGGCATCTTCAAGCCTGTCAATTAGGGCATTGACCAAGTCTTCATGGTTCCCTGGAAAGACTCCCAGGTGGTCCCCGGGCAGGTACTGCAGTCCCTGGTGTCCGTTGGTGTGGAGGCGCAGGAAAATTGTCAAGCGGCTACAGGAAGAGGAGAAAAAGTAGGATATGTTTTGGGGGAGTCCTTCAGGGAGTTACTGAGCTGTGGCCTCAGGAGCTGCTGGGTGTGCTGGGTGGGATTTCCAAACCATGGGGCCACCTGAGCACGACACCAAGGTCACAGCAGGCAGAAAGGACACTGCGGCACCACCTCCCCTCACTGCTGACTCACCCTCAGGAACTTTTTAAAAGGGAGAAAACAGTTTAACCTCTTGCTTCAGCAATTTTATCCTTTCTTTGCATGTACCCTGCCACTCCACCCATAGGCAGCAGGAGAATTGAGGTGGCAGCAGAGATTTCATAGGGTACAGAGGCAGGCAACACCCTTCACTGGCTTCACGTGGCTTCCAGTCTTACTCATGATTGCACAAAGATGGATTCCATGGGATATGAAGGGATGCTTGAGTGCACCATGAATGTGTTCAGCTCCCAGGACAGCTGCACCTCCTACCTGGACTTTGGGCTCTGCAGGTTCTGGCGTGTGATGAGTCGGGCTGCATAGACGTGTTTTTTGTGGATGCTGTACAGTCCTGTGGAGGAGAAGTGTCAGTGAAGGAATTCAGCAGAGCATGGCCAAGGCAGGTGGCTTCTGGCTTTCTCAGGGCTGTTGGTTGCTGCTGGGGGTTCAGCCCTCTGGACTGGAGCTCACCTTGGGCTCAGTCACCCTCCTGCCCCATGTCCTGCACAGTGTCAGCGAGATCAGAAACCCCATGGGGGAACCAAACATGTGTCCCTTCTGTCAGTGACTGAGGAGGACTCTGAAACAACCTGCATGAGATGCTGGGATGTGCTCTCACATGCACCTCTTGCTGCCAGTACCACCTGGCTGATAGCAAAGTGCCTGAATTTGGGAAGAGCTAAGCCAGTGCGGCAGATCATCAGCTGCAGGAGCCATGCTGAGGGGACAGGTGTCGGTGGGCTGGACCTGCCATTGCACTGCAATGCTCAGCGGAGCGGCATTGGACAGAGCAAGCTTGGAAAGCACTCAGGTTTTCAGTTCTTTGCTTCAAAAAATGGGGTCAGGAGGAGGGAGATCAGATCATATCCAAACATCTCTGTTATAGATACAGGCAGGGACCAGCCAGAGGGGCCTGAGACCATCACAAGCTGCTCCTTGGGCATGTGATGGAGGGGAAAGGCAAGGCTGAAATGCTGGAATTTAACACACAAGTAAGGAGGTTTGGCCCTTTGCCCTCACTATAGTCCAGTATGTCTTCTCCTCCACCTGCCCCACACCCAAAGCCCTCCAGGTGACCCCATCTTCATACCTTGTGTGAGCTCTGGGGCCTCAGCCACGTAGGTCAGCCGAAACTTGCTCCTCTTCCAGCTCCGGTCATTGCTGATGAGGGAGTTGTTTGCTTTCTCAATGTTGACGTCGTCCCCCACGCAGAACACGTCACACGCTGCCTGCAGCACGCACCAGGCTCTCAGGCATCTCCCTGCTGCCCCTGGGCTTTCTGACCAAGTTCCACAAACCCCCTTGTCCCAACCCACTTCAGCCAACACATGGAGAAGGAGCCCTCAGCAGTGTAGGGCTAGACCAGTGGCCATGAACATGTCTCGTGGTGCCCTCCTTCCCCAGGCATCTGGGATAATGCAGGAATTCAACACAGTGCTCACCCTTTGGCAATCAGCACAAACCAGAGCATCAGCTCCACCAAAATACGGAGAATCTCTTTATTGTGGGCCAGGGTGATGCCAGAGTGTGCTGGCATAGGGAAGGAGAAGCTGGATTTTGACACAGCTCTAACCCAGCAGCTGTGCTCTGTCCCTCTGTCCTTCTCCCCCCTGCTCCTCTCTGGAGCACCAGAGAATTGGGTTACCTTGAAGACCTTCTTGGCCCAGGTCCTGAAGGACTCCTCTTGGCCACAGAGCTCATCCCCTTCTCCCATGCGGAGGATCCGCTCTCCACCCAGCTCTTCCAGGAGCGTGTCCACTGCCCGGGCAAAGGCGCAGAAGTGGGGGTAAGCACGTGACCCCAGCCCAAACACGGAGAACCTGAGAGAGGTGGCACAGATGTGGTTCCTGAGCTGGGAGGGACACTGACATCTCCCTCTCCTGTACCACCATGGCCTACACCAGCATGGGGGAGCATGGAGGGATCTGCACATTGCCAAAATGCATCATGTTTGAGGTAAGCACTGTGGTGGGAGAAAGGGGCTCTGTGCAGCACCATCTGCTCTGTACCTCCTGCAGCAAGAACCACTGCCTCCCATCCTATCCCATTTACCTGACATTAGCTAGGGGCCCTGTGCTCTCAAAGTTGTCCCTCGAGTCAGGGCCATCACTTGAGGATTTCCGTGCATCCGAGTAAGAGGAGACGCTGTTGAAACGAACCTTGTAGCTCCTGTGAACAGCAACAGCATCGACACATCAGCAGTGGTGACACATCTGTGTGTGCTTCGCACTGTGCTGCGTGCTCAGAGGGGACTAGATCGTGAAGGAGACCAAACTGGAGCTGAGGGCTCAATATTCCGTGAGCAGGCACCATGATCAGCAAAGAAATGCACTCCCTCTTGGGGTTAATCCATAGCAGCCCATATGTTACATCCTCCAGCTGGACCTGGTCAGCTCCACAAGGTCCTCATGACCCAGGTGTTGGCCACCACATTGTCCCCAGTGGTGCAGAGCTGACAGGACCTTTGATTTTACCTGTCCTTCCCTAGCTGCACACAAGGTCAGGTGTATGTCTGAACAGATATTCTGAAGGTTTTTTCATTCATAGGAAGTGGAAAATAAAATAAATAAATAAATAAAAGAGTGGGTGAAGAGGGGGAAGGGGAGCACAGAAAAAAAATTCTGACAACAGCAGAAGTATTTCTGAATTGAACCATCTTCAAAAATTGCTCTACACAAGAGTTTCTAAATATACTGCCAGAGGAATGAAGCAGTAGTGTGTGGATGAGTCACGGCAGACCTCCTGCACCCAGCACGGCACACAGAGGAGACAACCCCTGAGTGAAACAACTGCTAGGGTCTTAGAGCCCTGAGTTCCACCTCTGCTCCAAAAACCTCCTCTTTTCTTCCATGCTTTTCTGCTTCACTCCACATGCTTCAGTCCACTTCTTTCTCTGGTGTTCCTGAGCCATGTCCTCACCCCAGGTTATATGTCAAAGGCAGGGCAGCGCAGCCCACTGGTTTAGATGGGCATGAAGCTGAAATTCCCTAGGTGGGTGCTGGGCCAAAGGTCAGGGCACCACCAGCTTTTGCTGAAATGAGAAGGTCCTTGTGGTGGGAGATGACTGCTGAAGGATGGGCTGGCTGCATTTGAACAGCAGGTCCTCAAACAGGAATGGCTTATTAATGCATTGGAAAACCCTTTGCTGTAAGACATAAGGAACCAAACACATAACCACAGCACAGCTGGATGGCTGTGGTCAGAGATCTACAGCCACAGTGCCCTGGCAGGAGACTTGGTTTAGAGAGGCCACCCCACCCTGGGGGATCTCAGTCACCCTCAGCATTCCTTGATGAACA
This sequence comes from Acanthisitta chloris, assembly GCF_000695815.1. NCBI lineage: Eukaryota > Metazoa > Chordata > Aves > Passeriformes > Acanthisittidae > Acanthisitta > Acanthisitta chloris. The sequence continues at coordinate 18,467 of NW_008671157.1, forward strand.
AGGAGCTTGGAAGTCCATTGGGGTCAAGGGCAGGAGCTGTTTTCTCCACCCCTCTCCTACTCACGCCAGGCCAATGATGCCCTTCTTCCCCAGACAGTCTCCTTCAGGTCTCCTTTTCTCATTGCAAAACTTTCCTTTTCATGCTTAATGCCAGCAAGGTCCTGGACACGGCTTGGGGCAATCCCAAGCACAAATACCAGTTGCCCAGAGAAGCTGCATCTGTCCCATCCCTGGAAGCGTCCCAGGCGAGGTTGAACAGGGCTTGGAGCAACCTGGTCTAGTGGAAGGTGCCCCTGCCCATGGCTGGGGAGTGGAGTGGATAATCTTTAAGGTTCCTTCCAACCCAAACCATGCTATGATCTCTTCCTACCATCCAGAGCCATGACCTCTTGGCCTGTCCTACATAGGGAATAATTTATTCCCTCCACGTCTGCAGTCACCTTTTTCATATGTGAAGTCTGCCACCACACTACATTTCTGTCTCCTTTTCTCCAGATAAAATAGTTCTCACCCTTTTAATCTGTCCTCACAGGTTGCTGTTTCCAGCACTCTGACCACTTGTGCTGTCAGGTAACCAAGCCAAAGGCTGTCATGGCTCTTAGAAACTTCTGCCAGCAAGAACTGTGCTCAAGAGTTTTTGTCCTCCTCAAATCTGCCTGACTCACCATGGGCAGCACCTCCACACCCAACCCAATGTTGCATCCAAAATGGGGAAGACCCTTGGGATGAGAACCCAGTGCAAAATGCTCCTTCTCCATCCAGACACCTCCAGGGCAGCCCATTTTGTCAGCTGTCCCCGTTAAGGCACGAGGCCATTAGAAACCTAATAGGTTTTCAGCTTGTGAGCCCTGCAGGGATCCATCAGATGACTTGGCTGCACAGCAAGGAGACCACTTTGGGGCTGCAGTGTGGCCAGCAGTGGAGAACTACAAATTGGTCCCTGCCGTGTTTGTCACTGCTCTGCAGCCCCCACTGGCACTGCTCGAGCAGAAAGTCAGGGCAGTAGAATCGCCCTGTACCCCTGGCCAGGGATAATTCATCCTTAATTAAGGAGCCTTTTGCCAGTAGTGAGCATCGCTGTGTTAACTCAGGAGACACTCCAGAGCAGAGCAGTGTCACAGTTAAGTGAAATGTATTACTCTTCATAACTGAAATCAGAGGAGATCCCAAATGATTAACACTTTAGCTGCCCTCCCTTCCCAACCTCTGGGACATGCACCAAACTGCTCAAGGCTCATCTTCCAGCAATGATGGATTTTCTACAATCCCAGATTCTGTCTCCAAGGTACTGGTTCCAGACTCGCTGTTACAAACATCACAGGATTTATAACATTTCTTATTTTCCCTAGAAATATTTTCACACAATGCATGAAGTTAAATTTGGTTCTCAATCTCTCCCCACCTACATCCACATGGCTGGGAACTCCCTTCTACCTCCTGGACAGCCCCAGCTCTCAGATTTGATAGTTTTGGGGGATTTCCTGCTTTGATTTGGTCTTTTTCACAGTTGCCTGACTCTTAAAGCTGAAGAGAGAAGCTTTAAATATCAACCCAGGGAATTAGAAGCTGGAGTCTACAGACATGCCTGACTTGGTGTTTTTCTCCTCTCTGGAACCTCCACCAACTCCATCCCCTGGTTCTCCAGGCAGGTCTCATCTCTTGGATCTTTGCAAATGTGAAACCTGCATGAGGATTTCCCACTCTCTTCTGAGAGGATGAAGGCAGAGAAACAGGCTGTCCTGGCTGGGAGGTTGCCTGTGTGCTGGGGTTTGGGGGTAGGGGGGAGAAGGGAGGGGTTTGGAGTGCTCTTACTTCCTCTCCTCCAGGTTGGAATTGGGATTCTTCATCTCCATTAATGCACAGCCAAATTTCTACAGCAAAAAAATAGAAAAAGGCCATCAGTATTGCCAGTCTCTGCAGGAAATGGAACCGTGATGATAGCCTGGGCTGTGGCTCTGCTCCCTGCTTGCTGTTCACAGCAGCCTGCACTGCTGCTGTACAGGGCTGGATGAGGTCATAACCCCCAGTCAAAGGACTGTCACCTTCTGCATGACACTGACAGTTGTACAGGATGAATATAGCAACACATTAGTGACTTGTCTCACTGCAGAGAATAAGTAGATATCACTATTTCAGTGCAGGCTGGAGACAGGCAGGTGCAACACCAGGTATCACACAGCATCTGGACCTGTTTTGAGCCATTCCAGCTCAGGCTTAGCAAAAAGAGGATGTTCCTTCTCATGCCTCACTGCCTCTCCCCTTCCTGCATCTTTGCTGCATCCACCCATCCCTGCCCTCTGTCCTACCTCTCCATTCTCAGGTGGGTCTCCATTGCCAAAGGTGCTCGTGACCACCAGGACCATGGTTTCGTGCTCCAGATGCACAATATCATACTCATCCATGGACATCACCTGGGAGTGACAGAGAGCTTAGCAAGAGCTGGGGGATGATCTACCACCAGCCAGACTCCTGGGATGGCCTCCAGTCCCCCTGGGGGTGGGAGCAGCTTATCCCTGCCAACTCCATGCCAGTGCACTAGCAGAGAACTCTGCACAGGGAGGATGAGAAGAAGAACCTCGAGGGACATGGACAAACCCAAAGGGCTGTAGATATATATATGCTACTATGCCTGCAGGAGTATTACCTGGAAATTAGCTGGAAAAATTTCTGCACAGGCTTCAACCCAAACCCAGAAGGTCATATCCCTTGGCCGCTAGGAAGCTCCACATGTGTTGAGCCATGTATTTTCCAACAGCCATGTATTTGCTTGGATCACACATAATTGTGCAGGCTTAATCTTGTAGAACTCAGGAATTGGAACAATACCTTGGCATCAAAAGCGTGTTTGAAGATTTCACACAGAGTTTTTGCGTAGACCTGTGACTTCCCTGTTTCTGTGGCATACAGGATGGTTGCTTTGACCCTCTTGGCCATGGCCTGTCCCATCAGCTTGGCTGAGAACTTCACAGCCCTGGGAAGCAAGAATAAATCCTGGTAAGATAACTTGTTTCCTTGTCAGTGCCTCTCATCCAGACTATTCACACCTTTTTATCTATTATTAAATGAACAGCCTGCCTGAAATGAACAGTTGCAGCACTACTCTTTTTTTAGGTTGTCTATGTGCAAACAGGGAAGCTATGGAAGAGTGTGTTCACCTCAACTTGTCAGAGAGAGAGTGGATAGGGGAACTTGAACACAGAGATGAAACACCTGAATGGGTATGAGGAGGAAAATGCTGAACCAGGTGTGGGGGTGGTATTTCTGCAGGGTCCAAGAAGCAGTTGCTGAAAGCAGTGATGAGGTAACATCAAAGGAAAAGCTGGAGTCTAGAGCTACAGGAGGAACTAGAGCCCAAGCTACAGGAGGAACAGTAGCTTCTCCATCTCTTCATGCCCATAAATCCAACCTGGCTGCCTTTCTGCAGGAGATGTCCTAACCCAGCCTGGGCTCCACACACCACACACACGAAGCCCTGAGACACTGAGGGTGATGAAGCTGTCTATGAGTCCCTTTGATTTGCACTCCGCTGACACTATGAACTTTGCTGGGAGGAACATCCCACCTGAGGCCGAGAGGTTGCACTTTTATGTGTGTGTTCTCAGGGCTGTGTCTAGCCAGCTGCCTCCTGTGGCTGCAGTCGTGACTGGGTGTGTTTCCACCAGTTTTCCCCACCAGCTCAGCTCTGACAGCAGGAGAGAGGTCACCTGACAGCCTGAGAGGTCACCAGCCTCTCTACTCCTGGACAAGGTGATGCAGCACTAGCAATACTGGCTCCTTGTCTGTGGCATCAATGGGAGCACTGAGCCCTCTGTGGCAAGTTTGTAATTTTAGGGCCATTCATAATCACATCAAGTGCAGAATATCTTCATCTTTTCTAAATGGACCGTCATACCTTTAAACTGGAAAGGCAGGTATGGATTTAGCCTGGTGTGTAGCAATAGGGAAGTGGCAGTTTTGGGGGTGATAAGAGAGCACAAAGCAGCTCGGTGGCCTTTGCAAGAATAAGGGCTGCTTGATTCACTTTGACAGGGTGACCAGACCCTGCCCCAGGTTATCAAG
>NW_008671157.1:22563-26685 GCF_000695815.1 Acanthisitta chloris
AGGCTGCAGGTGCACTGGTTATACTAGCGGGAGAAGTCCAGCTTCCCCCTGCCCCTCTTGCAAAGGAGGGAAGAAGTGCTCTGGGTTTGGAAAATCACTTGGGGGGAAAAAAGGGAGGAAAGAAGAGTTACATGCCCCACCAGGCTGTTTCATCCTGCCTCCCACAGGCAGATCTCCTCCATGTCAAATTCAGCCTCTGGGGCACTTATATTTGCTCCTATATAATCACTCCTCAGCATAGTTCTGCATATTAAAGTAGCCTCTTTTCTTTCCCATGGGGGTAGTGTCCCCTGTCCCCAGGGGAGGGAAGGTGCAGAATGGGCAGGGACTGCAGGTTTGAAAGCTCAGATTTGGCTGGAACCAGCACAGCCTGTCTGAGCAGGCACAAAATCATACTGCAACCCCTGCCAAGTACAGTGCTCAGGGTTGCTGGGCTCAGTTCACCACTGATGAGCTCAGATTCAGGCAGAATTAATGGTGAATTACAAAAATAATTCCCTTCCCCTACATCACAAACAATGGAGATTTTTTTTAATTACCTGCCATGCTCACATTTTTATAAAATCATTCATCAATCAGGCACACACCAATAAAAGCATTGTTTTTCTTCATTCAATGGCTCAATTAATCTTCCTGTGCTGTCCCCAGCCCCGGCTGCAGCCCAGACCCAGGCCCCAGTGTCAGCTGAAGGAGCACATTCATCAGCTACTGATCATGTTTACACCACAGAAAATAGCTTACTGGAGGTGACAGTTGAAGAGTGGGAACAAACTGATAGTAAGTATTTGGGGAAACTGAAGTGTGGGGAGATGCTGTGAAGAGCACAAGGCCACCTGGCAGCCTGGCCACCCACACTGGGGCAGACCCAACCCTCTCCAGCCTTGGACCAGGGCTCTGCTGCCACAGAGCCAGCAGCTCATACAAGTCCCTCTCTGCCAATAGCCCATGGGAGAGATATTTGGGCCAGGATCAGCCAAAGGGTCCAAATTGCAATTCATTCCTACACCACTGCTGACTGGGAGCTTTGGCAGGGGAGAGGGACTTTGTGGCCCATTACTAGGGGTCAACTGACCATGAAGTGCAAATCTCAGCTCAGCTCTGATCCATCTGCTATGTGGAGGGAGATTCCTCATTCCTATTTGCTCCCATCTCGCAAAGCAGATGTTTGGACAGTTAGACATGCACTGGAGACAGGTGCTACTCCAGTACTCAAAGAATCACTGAGAAAAAGAGAAATATTGACACAAGTTTGATTTCTGCTTGTGCCAGCATGGTCCTGAACACTGAGGGGTGATCTCCCTGCCCCAAGGAGGATGAAAGGAGAAAGAGGCAATATGTGCCCAAGAAGTGATAAAGCCATTCCTGAGCATCAAAGACACCTTACTGGAGAATGAACCGCTTGGGAGAACAGAGTACATACAACATCTGGTATTCACCTGGTCACAAAACTTGTGGTGGTCTAATAGGGTGTTCAAGGCACAGCCTGTTTCTCCAGATGCCCCTCTTGGCAGGTAGAGCCTCCAGTGGCCTAAGGTCCAGACTCACAGCCCATCAGTTTTGCACACACCCATAGGTTTGCACCACCAATCAGGACCAGCCCCAAACACTCTGGGCTTGCTAGAGACCACTGGTACTTACTTTGCTAACTTCTTAAAGCCAATGGCCCTCTTCTTGGTAGGTGTCCCATTGACCCCTTTCCAGACGTGGGTGTTCCAGGGGTCCGGCTAGGAGAGAGAAGAGCAGCAGCAGCTGATGGGCAGTGCTCAGAGCTTTGAGAAATGCTGCATCCACAGCACTGAGCATTGAATTCCTCTACTCATGAAGGGCAGGAGTAGCTGGCCTCTTCACAGCTCTCCCTCTCCTCTATATGCCCCTGATCCTTGGAGCTCCATGGGGTTTTTTGGGGCAGTTGGGCAATGCAGTATGCACAGAAAAAAAAAAAAAGGCGTTATATTAAACCTGGCTGGCTTGTAACAGCATCTGGCCAAACGCTTTTTCACCTCTTGAGAGGAGCATTAATAGGCCAAGGCAAAAACGAGGCAGGCAATGCCAGAAGGGGAGAGGCAATGGAAAGAGATCCTTCCCCTTTCCCAGTACACTGTACATTTTCCCTAAGAGGCCCTTTGGGAAGGGGAGGCAGCTGAAGCCAGGAACAAGCACACAGAAGCTAATTCCATGCCCTTGCAGGCGGCTGGCTGTAATCAGGGCCAGGAACCATCGGGGTTCCTGGTAGGTTGGTTATAGAAATGAACAGACTGCTCCTGGTTTGTGATTGTTCCTTAAGGGCTCTTGACTAAAGGTCACATTGTGTGGAAACCACCAGAGCAGGGATGGTTGGATAATGAAGGAGTGTTTGCTTAGGGGCTTTTTTTTTCTTCCCATGATCTGAAGTGTTAAATACTCTAGCACCAGCATTTCAGTCTGCTGCTGGTCCTGCTGGGCAGGAGCCCCCCTGTCACACTGTTGGATCCCCAAGCTGGCAAGAGCCATCCACTCAAACCTGCAGCCTGGAGAGAGGAGGGATACAGTCATTTTCCAGGTCATTTCCTCACCTACTCATCAAAGTGCAAAATTAGGCACTTCCAAAGGGAGAAGGTCTGCTTGATCCAAGCGTGATCAAAAGGTTGGAACCTCATGCGTCCCATGTGCTCATGGAGGGGGAAAGAGCATTTCCCTGAGAAAAGGTGTAACATCTAGGGAGTTATTACACTATGTCAGGGAGGATCATCAATTAGACTTATCATGGACTTCCATGACCTGCAGCACAGATTGTTGAAGGGATTAGATGGTGCCCCACTCCTTCCTTCATCTTCTGAGCTCCAGCTCCCACCCTGCTCTCAGCTACATCTTTGGGCAGTGGTGGAAGGTAAAGGTGAGGATGGTACCTGGTACTCAAAGGAGGGTGTGAGACGGTAGTTGAGCATTTCCTGATGGAAAACTGGGGTGATGCTGCCAGACATTGGTGGGACAATCCACACCCAGTCAGCAGGACAACCTCCACGACATCGATACTCATTCTCCATGTGCTTGATAAAGGACTCAGTAGCCGAGTGGTGATCCACAATGGTCACTTTGTCACTCTGTTGGGGGAGAAGAGGGCAGAGTCAACAGATGTTAATACAACCCAGAAGGCAAAAGCCAAGGTTTTACATTTGGAACTGTCTGTCCCAAATATGTCTCACTCCAGTGGTCTTACAGGACCTTTGGAGATGGCCCAGGGTGGCTGCTGACCCTGGTCTTCCCAAGGAGGCTGTAAAGCTGCCCTTCTCCTTCCTGCATAGATGTGCCATGGGACTGCTGTTTCTCCTATTACTTGTTGTGAGCCAAGCAAAGACTAAGATTGCATGAATAGGGCCTCTGCTCAGGCCCGTGGGGAGCTCTTTCATGGCTGCAGGAATCACAGGGCAGCTCTGATCCAATTCTGAGAAGGACTCCTACCCTTTGAAGTTGAGTTGCCAAGGCCTAGTTTTGCTACTCAAGCTTTAAGTGCAGGCAGGAGAACCTGGGCCAATTTTTGCCTCATGGACAGCACAGAAGGGCTGGATATTGCCCTCTTGGGATATTCTCGCTGTGCCAGCAGAACTCAGGTGCTGGTCTTTACAATATGCAGGGCACAGAGATTATTAAATTTCATTGCAGGCACCTGGAACAGCCCAAATTAGGGAGGCACAGCCCAGTGAGTATATCGGCTGCTGCCGATGTTCTTGCATAGATGTCTCCATACTCATCCCATTCAATCCCCATGTCCCTCAAGCCTGACCCAAACAAACCCTGGTACTTGGGTACCTGGAAGCTGTACAGCACAGCAATGTTGATTTCCACCAGGGCCTGATCCTTCCACAGCGAGGAGGTTTTCCTCATATCCAGATTCATTTTCTTGGCCACTTGCTGTAACAAAACATGACAGAAGGTGAAGGCTTTTAATAGTCAAGAACCAAGGATGGGAGATCTCTGCTTGGGGAGAGGCACCCAGAGGAGGGACCCAGGTTGACACAAGGCACTTGCAGGGCAGGGAGAGGTTGACATTTTGCCTTCCTCTGAGAAGATGTGGTCCTGCCTTTTCTTGTCCATGACAGAAGCAAGGCCAGTCTGGCCTCCCTTCCTCCCCAAGCACAGAAAGAT
>NW_008671157.1:26714-52863 GCF_000695815.1 Acanthisitta chloris
GCTCTTTATGGGAGAAAAGGGAATAGGGAGGAGATGGTGGTGATCTTTGTGCTGGGATGAGCAGACCCTGCACCTCTCCCCATGCCAGATCCCTTGCTGGGTCCCAAACTCTCCTTTCTTGTCCTATTTCTTCTACCCGGAGTCCTTCCCTCAGGCACTATTGCAGATGGGCATGTGAACACACATACACACTTTCTCACCCCTCTGGTTCTCAGACAACTGGGGAGGGATGCAGCCCCTCCAAATAACACAACATGCCCCTTGGAAGGGCAAAAGAGCCCCCCCCTTGATGGGTGCAGATGTTCTGCACCAGCACCTCCCCGTGGCTTGGCTTTATCTCTCCCACTGTGGGCAGTCCGCAAGCCTTGGTCAAGTGCTCCGGAGGAGCCAGCTGGAGGGTGCCCATGGGCAGCTATGTCCCTGAGGAGCCAGAGGTGTCTCAGCACCCTCTTGGCCCCACTATGTTTTAGCACTCAACCTTGATCAAGCACATGACCAGATGCCTGCTGATCCATAACATGCTTTGGGAAGTCTGTGGGGAGCTCAACAGGCATCAAACTGGCTGTGTTAGATACCAGGTGGTCCTCTAGGACACAAAAAAACTTGCCAGCCCATCACACCTTTTGTTCCATGTGGCTCCAGGAGAAGTGAAATCCTGTACTCCCCTACTCAAGGCAACACAGTCCCAGTGTCCTGCCTGCTCCACAGTAATTTCACACACCCCAGCAGCACCTGACCTCCTCAAAGAGGGGGAATTACCTCCAGGATATTATAGCGAGAGTTGTCGCAGTAGTCCCGGACCCCAATCTCCGTGCCCATGTACCAGCCGCTGAAGGGGCAGGCAGAAAACTCCAAGCCACCAATCTCGAGGAGCATGTTGGAAACTGCTGGCAAACCATACCACTTCAGGCCCAGGTCCTTAAACCATTCGAACCTGCAGGGACAAACAGAGTTAGGCAACCAGCCAGACCTCCCCTGCCCGATGCAGGCAGGGGAATGGAGGAGGTCACTTTGCTCCCATGGTGAAGGATGTGAGCAAAACAGTTCCTGGAGGCAATATCTCACTGAAGGGTTGTTTATGGGGAGAAAGTGTTATATCAGGAGTTTCATGTAGTGGCATGAGTCCTGGGAGACTTCAAGCAAAGGGAAATTGTGTCCCAAGACAAGGACACAACTTGATTTCCACCTCCAGGCTCTGCCAGATTTGTATCAGGGTGGAAGGAAGACCTGGAAGAGGGTATTGGGTAAAGCACCAAAGCTATGGCAAGGAAAGACAAAGCACAGGAGTCATCATAGGGTGAAAACAGAGGAGCTCAGTCCTGCTGATCCCCTTGCTCTGTTTCCAGGCTTACTCTGACTTACTTGGGGTGCCGGATGGGCACTTCCAGCACCAGCTCTGGAGGGATTTCAAAGAGCTCTGGATCATTGCCATTGGCTTGGAGGAGCAGGGGCAGGATATCGAAGCGCCCGTATGGTGCCTTCCACCCTTGTTGAATGCAGATCTACAGGCAAAACAAAAGCAGGGTTAGATATCCCAGCAGGTCACCTGCTCTTCAAACACTATGGGCACAGAGCCATATGACACTGAGCAGGGCTCCTAACAGCATCTCTCCCCTCATGGCTGAGTAATAACCTCCAGCCAAGAGAACTACAATTCAGGGTTGCCTGTCATGAACCACCCATGGCCAAGTAACTGAGATTTGGGCTGAAAATGAGCCTAGAATGAGATCCCCAGGTAGGATCATGGCTCTGCAAAATCCCCTTACATTGTTTGTGCCTATAATGGTGAAGGAAAAAATGGGCAAGAAAAGTGAAAAAACAGGCTTTATACCTGGGAAAATATCTGAGGGTGAGACAAACCCAACCTCACTTTGTGGTGCTGCAGTGGATGGGCTAAACCTGCTTGACCCAGACCCTCCTCACTCTTGGGACGCTCAGAGTTTCTGTGTGCTCCCACTGGCCTCACGCCCACAGTGCCCAGGAGAAATGGTTTCAGTCAGTACCTCTGTCAGCTCCACATTTGCAGGGTCTCCCAGGATAGTGCCATCAGGCTGCTTGTATCCCGCATAGCGGATGAGCTGCGCGTTCCAGATACGGAAGTCATGCTTGCTGTCTGTCCGCTGTGGGAAGATGGTTATAGCAGATCTGGAAGGAAAAGGCAGCACTGGTGAATGCCAGGGCCATCAGGAGTGGCAAAGTGTTGGAGGGGAAAGGTGCTGTCCCTGCCTGCCACCACCCTGTATACCATCTCTATGTGTGCCCTGGATGAGCCCCAAACAGTTATTACACCAGAAGAAGTTATGGCCAGGTGCACTTCGGCTCTGGAATTTGGGATATTACTGACAATTCAGCTCCAGGCAGAAGCTGGCTGCTAACATGGGGTTTCAGACAGATCTGGAGAGCAGTCTGAGTTTGATGCAGAGTATAGGAAAGAAGAAATAATTGGAGAAACTGCTCTCTGAGGTCCTACAGAGAGCAAAAAGAGATAGACTTGCACCAGCAGGACACCTTCCCCTCATATCAGGTCCCTCTAACACTTCCCAGGACAAGTACTGGTTACAACCCTCCAATTGTGCAGTGGTTGCTAAAAGAGACAACATCAGCAGGTCCCAGAGCTGGGTTGACACACATCCAGAGGTCTTTTGGATACAAACGCTGGTGACTCCCTGGTGGCTCACCTGAGGTTCCCTTTGTTGGTGGCATACTTGATGTGGTTGCAGATATAATTGAACATCCCATGGGCTGTGGTGCAGTCCCGAGCATCAAACACCTGAAACAGGGGACACAATTGTGGGGATGCTATAGGATGCTCCAGCTCCTAGGGCAGAGCCAAGCAGAGGAAACATGGCACAGGGAGAGCTCTAGAGACTCCTGTGATTTGTTAGGTAAGGATATAAAGCTCCATAATTATGTGTTCTCTGCCTTTAGGACACGTGGATGTCAAATCCAGCTGCCCCTTTTTCTTTGGAGAGGTGAGTCATCTGCTGCTCAGGCAAAAAACTCCTCAATCCAGTGCTCCCAACCTGCTGTTTTTCCTGGCTTATCCACCAACAATTTTGGGTTCTGCTGTGTTTCTCTTGCAGATCAACACTCAGATCTTGAATAGGACAGGTGTCAGTCAGGTCTGAGGGGCAGAGAGGATAGGGAATCATAGGACCATAGTATTGAAAGGGATCTTCAAAGAGCACCTAAGTCCAACCTCCCTGCCATGGGCCTGGACATCTTCAACTAGACCACATTGCTCAGAACCCTGTCCAACCTGACCTTGAATGTTTCCAGGGATGGGGCATCCACAAAAGGATGAGAAAACCAGGGAAGAGAGTCAACAAGAGGCTTGAAGAGAAGTTCTTGCAGAAATGAACCCTCAAGGTTCAGACATGCCAAAAGAAACAGTGGACAAGAGGAGCTGAAGGCTGAGCTGGGAGCAAAGGAGGCTCAGCCTCCTGGCCAGGCAGTGCCCATACCCTGTGTGAAGCAGCCACAAGAATTGCTCAGCAGCACCAGAGGTGTGCTCTGGGTTCCAAAGGAGATGTTGTGTCTGTACCAAGGGATTCCACTCGATATCACTAATTCTGATACTGCTCTATACTTCCACTAGTCGGAAGGGCACTGAGCCAAACACTCTTCTTCTGTAGTGACTCTGCCCTGAGGATGAGTGTGTCCTGCCTTCTCTCTCCAGGCAGAGCAGCAGTTTTGGAAGCAGCAGGTGATACACTGGAGCAATATCAGATTTTGGAAAATGTTCTCTAGAGTGCCAGATTCCAGCTGGCTCCATTTCAAGCATGGTCACCTTAGCTACACCTACCCCACCCAGCAGGAGCTTTTCCAGCTCCTGCTGACTTCCCAGCCTGTGCACTCCCAAAGCTGTCAAGGGGAGCACAGCTGCTGTGTGATGGATACCTGCCACTGTACCTCTGATGTGCTTCTCAGGTATTTGAAGAGCAAGATTTGTCTCTCACAAACCCCAACACACCCTCTGGCATGTCAGCTGTCTGCCACAGGGCCAGTGCTCACCTGTAGTTTGGACCACTGGATCCTGCCAACACAGCGAGCTGCATTTCTCCAGGCATGCTTGGCTCCATAGATCAGCTCAGTGTCCCGCAGCTGGTAGGTATCTGTGGCTTCAATCTCCTTGGTCACCTCCTCCAGCCTTTCCACATGGGCCTTGGAGCCAGATCTGCATGGGTGGGGAACAGAGGAGACTTAGTTTGGGTGGAATGCATGGAATCCTGCTGCTTTCTACCTGGTCACATTGCTTTCTTCCGTAAACATATACACACACATAATTTGCAGAAACACAGAACAAATGCTACAAATTAATCTCCACTGAAGAAGCAGCTGCTCGCAGACCACCAGAGCCTCACCCTGCTCTGACTCACAAGCATGAAATATCAGATCTTCATAGGCTCATAGAATTTTAGGGGTTGGAATGGATCTTACAGACCATCTAGTCCCAACCCCCTGCCCTGGGCAGGGACACCTCCCACTAGACCACAATGCTCAAGGCTTTCTCCAACCTGGCTTTGAATACTGCCAGAACTGGGGCAGCCACAGCCTCCCTGGGCAACCTGTGCCAGTGTCTCACCACCCTTACAGTAAAAAAACTTTTTTCTAATATCTAACCTAAACCTCTCCTCCTTCAGTTTGAAACTGTTAGCCCTTGTCTTAGCATCTTGTGCAACATCTCAGCATAAGCAGCAGCCTCAGACAGCAACCTTCACCAGGTACTTCTTACCTCTTTATGGAGGAGTAGTACTGGTCAATGAAGTCCTTAGCCAAAAGGAGCACCTCCTCCTTTGTCCGGGTATCTTCTGACTTGCGGATATGGGGGCTGGGAGTCATTACTGAGCCCATGCAGATCTGCTCAGTGCATGCAGTGGCCTGATGGGACACAAGGAGACAAGTGTGTCTGAAGTTACCACAACAATTTTGGCCACCTGAGCTGGGCTGGGTGAAGTCAGTGATTAGCTACACAGACGTTGGTGGCATCTTTGACAAACAGGGACATTTTCAGCTTATTTGTTTTCACACCTGTTGTTAATGCTGTGTAAAGCAGCTCAAGCATGTGTAGTCAACCCTTGACCCGTCTGATACAATCAGGGCTCATGAGATTCTTGTTCCAGCTTGGCATGAAGTCAAATGCTTTTCCTTATTTATCCGAAATGGACTTCCCTCTCCCCCAGCTTATTGCACCAGAGATTTGAAATTCAAGCCCTACTGGAGACAAGACTGAATTCATCCTCTTCATATCTAGGTAAAGCCATCATAACTGTGATCTACTCAGTTACGCACAGTCTTTTGGCCAGTCCTATCGACTCCACTCACCATTGCTGTCTTGAGGTGCAGGGTGTCATGGAGCACAGAGCCTGTCTCCCAGTTCTTGATTTTGACAAACCGTGGGCATTTGGAAGGACTCCCATTGACCGTGTTCTTGGTCGGAGACTGCTGCCCAGATGGTGGTGGCTGGACACAGGGAACACCAGGCACAAGGTTAGTACTCACCAAGGAGAAACAGAAAAAGTCACAGCAACAAGCAGCATCTTGTATGAGTGGATGCCTGTGCTTAAATTCTATAATACAGTGAGACAATGTACACGATTCAAATATTTGGCAGTATTTGGGATCCTACAATGGAGCAGCTAACTCAATGCAATTGAGAAGTCATGTCTGGTTATGGGACAGCCAAACCTGTAGAAGAAGAGTTAAAAGCAGAGTTAGAAGTGACTTGGAAGAATGTTGTGTTCAAGTTTTCCAGTGGAAGACTTCTCTAAAATGGTCTGGATGGTTCTTTGTAAGGAACATCACCTGCTCAAGTTCTACATATGACAAGGTCTGCCTCACTGGTATGAGCACTGTGAGATAGAGCTAGCAGCCAGTCATTCCTCTGACTACCCAAAGGCATGTCTTCTTTGATATCCATTCTGGAAGATTGTAGAAATAAGGATGGATAAATTATGCAAGTGGGAGGGGTGCTGAATCATGCATAGCTGGATTACTTCAGTCTCAGCTCTGTGTCTCCAGCACTCCCTGATGCTCTGTGTTGGGTTGTGCTCATCAGGCACTTCTTCAGTTATGTGCCAATGTGTCACTATCATAGAGTTCATGATGGGAAGAACTGGCTGAAACTCTTTGTATTTGCACAAGTTTTCACTCAGAATATCTAGAATTTCTACTGTGGCCCTTATTCAGCACAAGCACTTTAAAAGCTTGAAGAGCAAGTCATGTCTGCCAGTGTATCATGGGATGGGGAGATCTGCAGAGACATTTCTCCCAGGAAACAGATCTTATAGTAGGATGTAATTCCACCAGTGCTGTTGCTGCAGGCTTCAAGGGGAGATCTGATCCACACCGGAGCATCCTGGCAAAACCTGCTTGTATTTGGCACCACTTCAAGGCCTGGACCTGTGCTAATTATACCTGAGCTTGGACTGAGTTTGCTGTAGCCTTCCTGAATGAACCTGTGGCTGGTGTCCCTTTCTAATGTAGCTACAAGGTTATTTTTAGAGATGGCACTGCCTTCAGCAGAGCTGTGCAGAGTCTTACCCTCCTTTTGGGGTTCTGGGCTCATGTCCCAGTTGTAGCCCATGGACTAGCAGCAATAGCACAAACCTAGCATTACAGACTGAAAGACCAACCAAAAAAGTCAGCACAGGGTGGAAGAAGCTCTTGGTTCAAGACAGAAAGCAACAGGGGCCACAAGGATGACAAAACCAGGTGAGGCTCCAGTTCTAACTTGTTCCTGCTTTGTCAGACAGCAAATTGCTCTGCTCTTCCAAAGGGAGAAATTGATGCCTGACTGACTGCAAGACTGGTGCCTGGACTGAGAAGACACCTCTGCATTGCTCTGGTGGCACTGTTGCCCGTATTTTTTTGCCCAGTCCTTGTTTTTACCATATGCTCCAGACATTTTTTCCTAGAAAACAGGGATTTTGCTGTCAAGCAGCCTGAGGCTCATAGTGTAAGACTGAGCACTGAAAACATATTCTGGGAGCAAGAGACAGAGGCTGGAGGGGAAGGGAGAGCTTTACGTCCTGACCCCTCAGTAGGATCCACTTTGGTCCTCACAGTTTTCAAAAGCTGCTACCTGCATGTACTCAGGCTATGCTGCTATGGGTCTCCATGACATTCCTCAGGTCACAAATCCTGTGGTCTTCCTGAGAAGAATTTTGAAGCCCCTGAAGCCAGATGACCACACAGTGGACTTCAGGCTCCCCTTTCCATGCTGTAGAAACCAAATGTAAGACAGTGTAGATTTCAATATCAGCAGTAAATAAAAAGAACCTCCTAAATGTAGTCCTGGAAAAGCACTGTTTTTAAGTTCATCTTCTTCAGTTTTGGGGAATCTGACCCGAGTTATGGCAGTGGCAGTTCCTGGCCATTTTTTCCCTTGCTTGTTTTACTCCAAAAGATAACAAAAGAATTATTTAGCTGCTAACAGCACCCTGTGCTCTCTGAATCACTCTGTGGACCAAAGCGGATAATCTGCTACCTTCCTTCTGAGCATGATTGCTCAGAGCAGCTCTATGAGATTGGTAAAACATAGCAGAAAAAGCTGCTCAGAAATGCAACTAAATCCCCTCCTCACCTGCCAGACACAAATCAGAAGCACCAAACAGGAAGCATTGATTGCATCCAACACTTTTTAAATCTGAGTTAGTTTTGATTTCCTGACAAGGTGTGCTGCTAAACTACATCTTGCTAGAGCAGATATGACCGAAGATACATTAAGGTTGGAAAAGACCTCCAAGATCATCAGGTCCAACCTTTGACCGATCACCACCTTGTCCACTAGACCAGAACACTAAGTGACACATCCAGTTGTTTCTTGAACACCTCCAGGAATGGTGACTCCACTACCTCCCTGGGCAGCCCCTTCCAGTTCCTGACAACCCTTTCAGTCTTTGCTGAGAGAGGGCCATGGACCAGAGGGATGCTGAATCCCTGGATGCAAGCCAGGCTGAAGCAGCCAAGGCAACACCACTGACAAGAAACAGAGGTGTCAGGTCTGACAACCACACCGCAGAGCAGCTGTGGAGAGCGAGACACGCAGAAGTGACTGAGAAGGAGCTCTGTGTGTGTGTGTATGTGCACAGCAAAGCTGAAGCCAAACATTACCCCTCGTTCTGTCAGGGAGGCTGTGTGAGATCCTTTCATGTTTTAATTAGGCAGCTGTGATATTAGTGACTCAAGAGTGGGACAAACGGAGAGACTAATGTAGCAGTTGGGGTGCACATGCATTATGCAAACATCTTTTACCAGGGAGTGCGTTGGCACTTATCGGCAGCGCACAGCTTGCGAGCTGTCTGCAGCTCGTGCAGATGCAGGGGAGAAATGCACCCAGCCCTGGGCATTCCTTAGGACCAGAATGACAGGACCATCTCCCTTTTGCAGACCCGAGTGGGCTCTACAGGTCCTCACCCTTCCTCCTGCATCCCTGTTGGGCTGTGAGAGTCTCTGCAATGGTGGAAGGTATTGCCCTGCTGACATGCATCAACTGTGGGAGGACAGGGGCTGCAGTCATAGCCCAGGGCAGAGATATATTGTCATGTTGACATTTCCTTCCAGCCTATATTAACTTTACTAGCTGAAAGTGTATTTTTCGCTTTTATAAAGCTGTAAATCACACTTACAAGTGTGGAGCTGATATGACTCCCTTCCCCTGAGAGCTACAGGGACACATGCCTCCCAGTTACCCTTGAGCTACTAACAAATCAAGCCATATGGACTGAAATAGGACCTGGGCTGCTGCAGCCATGGCATCTTTCCATCAGTCAGGCTTAGGACCAGAGGGATTGGGCTCCTGGAAAACAAGCAAAACACACTGTGTGATTCTGCAAAAACCAAAAAGGAGGGATGGGGATCAATGACCAGCAGGTCTTTCAGCACCTTATTACGAGCCTCAGTGAGCATTCACCACCTGGTCAAGTGAATCCACCAAATCCTGCTTTAAAGAATAAGGTGTATAAAAAGTTCCCACTTGGCTATAATAATTAATAATATTTATTGCTGCTTGAAAGAAGTTCAGTTGCCTTGACTGCACACAACCCAGGGGAATGACTGCAGGGAGCACGGGTGAAAAACCAAACTGTTTCCAGAAGATTTGGGGATAAGAAGGATAAAAAGAATGCTGTGCATCTAGTAAAAAAAATATGTTAAAGAGTTCAATAGCAGCTTAAGACTGGAGGTTTTGGCAGCCCTAACATGGAGAGAAATTAAGCTCTGAACACAGAAGGTTATAAAGTGCTTATAGTAACAGACACATACATGCAAGGAGCTTAGCAAAGGAGGCAGAAAGACAGTCTTTCCAGAGCTGGGCAAGGGGAGTAGAGCAGTGACCTGTCCTTGGGCAAGATGGACTTGTGATAACGGCCACAGTGCATTAACCATCTGTTGGGACATGGGGCTGTCCAGGAACATCTCTCCACTGGCTGAACAGAGCATGTTGCAGCTCACAGATGCAGCCATTTGTGTGTACACACGTAGGATAACACCTCCCATAAGGCTGGCTATGTTACTGAGACACCTGGATGCAATCCTGAGCTGTGGCCAGGCAAGGGGAGGATGGACATCACTCCCAGCTCACGGCACCACCCAACCAGGTTGGTTAAAACCATGCAGCAAGTCTGGTGTGGTCAAGAGTATCTCAGCTGCCCTGAATGTGCATCAGTACCAGCACAGCAGTTCTCAGATGTTCCATGGGCTTCTCACACTGTGAGGCTGCAAGTGTACAGGAACATCATTCTGTACAAGAGTCCTGGGAGAACTGCCTCTAGCTCTTGGGGTCCCAACATAAGAAGGATGTGGAGTTGCTAGAGTGAGCCCAGAGGAGGCCACAGAGATGCACCAAGGGTTGGAACCTCACTGCTCTAGAGCCTGGCTGGGAGAGCTGGGGGTGTTCAGCCTGGAGAAGTTCCAGGGAGATCTTAGAGCCCCTTCCAGTGCCTAAAGAGGCTCCAAGAAAGCTGGAGAGGGACTTGGGATTTGGGTCTGGAGGGACAGGACAAGGAGTGGCTTCCCACTGCCAAAGGGCAGGGATAGATGGGATATTGGAATGGAAATTCTTCCTTGTGAGGGTGCTCAGGCATTGGCACATGTTCCCCAGAGAAACTGTGGCTGCCTCATCCCTGGAAATGTTCCAGGCCAGGTTGGATGGGGCTTGGAGCAACCTGCTCCAGTGCAAGGTGTCTAGGCCCATGGCAGAGGGACTGGAACAGGATGGTCCTGAGACAGGTCCCCTGTGTCCTGCCCTGCTGCTGGTTAATCCCATCAGGGAGACACATTTGCCTGAACAGGCTTAACAGTGCTCATGTACGTCATGTTTTTCCTGAGGTGATCTTTGTGGCCTGGCAGGGTCTGCCTTACCTCTCTGGCTTTGCTACAAACGTGGAGTTAATCTACTTTTGGCAAGGAAGCCTGAGAATTTATGTCCATGAAATGTGAGGAGATGAAAAGGCACCATACAACATATTATCTGAAGTGCTCTATTGAATTACCGTCATATGAATCAAAATGACTTTAATGATGCAACTTGGCTTTTTGCCACAAAAAGGGATCACACTCCCGAGGGAGGTTTCAGAGTCCTGGTCTCTGGCTGTGCTCCCATCCCACGTCAGCCCTTGGATGAAGAGCATCATTCTCCAGTGACCTATATACCCTGTCCGAACCACAGGGACTTCAGCTTCTGGACCAAATGGGCTCTACACCCCACAAACTCCAGCTCTTGGGATAAAAGTGCATATTGCAGGTTCTGTGGCGTGAGAGCCCACCAGGATGGGTCACATACCCTCAAACCCCCTTCCCAGCCAAAGCAGCACGAGTCATGGTTTCTTACCTGCTCTGCTTCGGAGCTGGGGTTGTTCGGGACCACGGGCACATTGCTCTTCCCCCACAGGTCACCCAAGACTCGGTCATTCTCCATCTGAGCTGGTAAGGCTTTCTGTGGATTGTTCTCCCCTTCCCTGAAACTGAAGGGTTAAAAACCATTTGGGTCAGTGGGATGGAGGGCAGCTGGGTGCTGGGACCATGGGTACAGGTCCTACTCCAGCTGCTTGGCACAGGAGCAAAACTTGCACTTGGCCTGTGGGAAGGAAGGAAATGCTCTGCCTCAGCCAAGACTGAATAACTGTGGAGAGGGCAACCCAAACACAATAGAAATTTCACCTTTTGTGCAAGCTCAGTGCCTGCAGAACAACAGGAAATCCCTGCAGACCCACTGCACCCCAAAAACCAAGCTGGAGCCCTGTGAAAGCAAATGTGGAGATGGGGAAAGGAGAGTTGCATGCAATTCCAGCTGCAAAACCTCATGGCAATACGAGTTGGCTGGCAGAGCAGCTGGGTGTTTATGAGCAGATAAGAGGGAAAAAACCCAAGAACAAATAGGTGACTCCCAGGAGTGGGAGACAGCTCTCTTTCCTCTTCCTGACCTTTACAGATGTGGCAGATGCCGGTGAGTGCAAGTGATTTTAGTCAAAGGAAACTGATGGATTGCCCCTAAGGAACTGGGGATGTGAGTAAGGCTGGGGATTAAGGACATCCCAGTGCTGGCTGCTCTGGCCCGTGCAGTGGCACTGGAGTAACTCACGGTGTATGCAGCCTACCACGCATGTTTTGCCTGGGGAACAGACCATGGGATGTCAGAGAGGCTGTTAAAATGTCGTGCAAGCAAATGATGGAAAAGCACTGCCATATGAGCTCTCAGGAAGGAGAAAAACAAGTGGGATTTAGAGATGTGATATGCAGAGAAGGCAGTGGCATCTCTACCACCAGCGCTGACCGCCCGGTGAGGCCACAGGTGGGAAGGAGCTCTGTGTGTTGGGCTGCACAGGGGCACAGCCCCACGGCTCACAGCCACGCTGCCTTCGCCCTTGCTCAACAGACCACTGAGGTAATGAACTCTGGCAAATGTTTTGCTCCTTCTGTCAGTTCTTAAAAGTCTTCCAGATGCCCACTGAAGTCAATAATGAGCCTTCTCATTAATGACAGCAGGTTTGGGGCACTGGCCAAAGTAGGACACTTGCATTCAGGACATAATTCATACCAACATGATGCTCTTGACACTCACGGAAAGACAAATGCATACCAACAAAATCAGTTTCACAATCCTCCTTGCTCCCCAGTTTGTGTCTTTAGGTACAGCTTAAGGAAAATTTATCAGTTAAACATGATCTCCCCGTGTTCTATTTTCTGTCATTTTTCTGCCTTTCCAGAGCAATGTTCAGCTGCCAAAATATTTCACTAGGATCCTGGACACCTTCCAAATGTCTGCTTTCGGGTGAAAATGGCCAGCTTGCTGCAAGTGAGGAGGTACAGGTGCCATAGGGGTAGCTTTTACTAGAGTTTTTATGCTGCCCTCAGGACAAGAAAACTTCTTTGGTGACTTGGCTCCTGCAAGGATGTGAGAGGGTTTCAATTAGATACAACACAAGAAACCCTGCCCGTTGCACCACACAGCCACAGCTAAAGACAACAGATCTTGTATCTCTGCTACAGTGGTGATGCTGCTGGGATTATCCAGCAGCCATGCAGATCCCAGGGATAGACAACCATGAACCATGCAATATCCACTCTGCCCAAAAACAGGAAGCTTAGGGTCTCTTGACATGACCAGTCTACCTCCATCTAGATAATTCCCAGCAGCAAGACAGAGAATTAGCAGGATGAAAATTCAGCCAATCTGGCTCTTGTCTCTAAGTGAAGGCCAGCTGTTAAACCTCCCTGAGAACACTCATTTCACAGCTGCACATCCATGCACTCTTGCCCTGAGCACCATCGTGTCAGAGAGTGGGGAGGCAGGTCAACACAGGGCCACTGAGCACATGAAGTGATGGCCACACATGAGAAATCTCTAGTAGCTGATGAGCCCCAGTGTGATGCTCCTCATACCTGGCTGAAAATCAAGACACAAACACTAAATCCATAAGATGATGGAAGAAATCTTTTGGCTTTTCTGCTGCCTAGAGGCTTAGCAGTGGGAACCTGCCTGCCAGAAGACTGTGATGCCTCTCCAGGGTCATGGACTTTGCCTCTATGCAGACAGGAGAGGTTTGGGATCCAAAGACAGACTCAGCATGTGTGATATCCCACAGGCACCTCCAAAATGACACTGAGCTATGCCTGCAGGCACCTGGCACAACATGCTGTTTCCAGAGGGGTGTTTGCAAGACTGCTGCCAGCATGAGGGATGCTCAGACAGGGATCCATCAATCAGCAGCAGGAGCAGGAGGTCTCAGCCAGGAGGCTGCACACGTAATCTCATTGTCTGCACATCAGCAAAGCCGCAAATGCTGGCACCTATGCCAAGAGCATGGAAAAAGACCAGATGCTTGAATTAAACTATTGCTGTATTTGGGTACTTTGTGCATTACAAGCACCACTGTGGCAAGGACCTGCTCCCATTCACTGGCCTCAAGCGTCACTTGACAGTGAGATGCACCACCCTGAGAAACAGTGAGGCCCAGGTGGACATTATGAGTTGGATACTCAGGAGCAAATGCTCCACATCTCATTGCATGTTTGCAAGTGTGGCAGAAGCAGGTTGCGTGTTGCTATTCCTGACAGACTTACAGCTGCGTGAGCACAGCAGTGAGGTGCTGCCTCACCCTTAGACTCTGCTAGGAAAACACAGTCAAGCGTAGCTGCCACAAAGCCATTAGACTAAACTCATGGGTGTATCTCTCACCTCCACACTGGTGCTGTGCTTTGCCTCACTTGGGGTCAGGCCAGGAGATCTGCCCCTCGTGGGACTGTGGGTGCATGCCCTGTGCTGAGCTAGTGCAGATCTCTCCTAACTGAGACTACCCAGAAGTATCCGGCTCTGTCTTTTGGAGAGAGACAGAGAGAAAAGCCCATTCAGAGCAGACACAGCCTCATCCCAGTCCCAGCACACATGGCAGGGGGAAAATAAAAACCATCAATTGCTTCATTTTCCAAATATTTCCTGCCCCTTTCTTGTAACTGCCTTGTTTGTGAGCTCAGACAGGAACAGGGTCATTGGGGGAAGTTATTTTCCTCTCTTGATGTGGCTTTTCCAGCCTCCAGCAGAGGCACAGGATGACCTGGCACATCTATACAAGGATGCCACTCACAACTCAAGGAGACTAGCAGAACAGCCACACTACCATGCCCTAGCTCAGTCTCCAGATAACATTTCCAAAAGCACTTTATCGACAGGAGAACCCAAAGGGCTGTTCCAGTAGGCTATGGGGAGGGCACAGTTCCTGAGGAGTGTTTCAAGGCAGTCAGGCTGGACATACCCAGGGATCTGCCATGGGAAACTCCTTTACAGGAGGAGGGGAGCTGGCCCTTGGATCCTGGCAGCCTTTGGAGAAATTCTGGCCAGACTGGATGGGGCTTGGAGCAACCTGGTCCTAGCAGACCCAACCTAGTGGAAGGTGTCCTTGCCCATGGCAGGGGGCTGAAATGAGATGAGCTTTAAGAGCCCTTCCAGGCCAAACCATTCCATGAGATTCTTTTAAATCACCACTTTAATGCCTTTGAGGAACTGGAAGAAATGCTGAAGAAGTGCCCTTGGAGGTCATATACTGGCAGAATTCTCCCAAATCCAGGATTCAGAGATCTCTCTCTGACCAATCCTGCTGCCAGATCTATTAAAAACTATTAGCCAGATCTCTCAGGTCCAGAGCAGGTTTTGAGAAAGGGACCCTGTTTGAGGTTGCTTTCTGTTCTGAAAGCAAAATTTGATACTTAAAAAAGGAAAGAGGAATCCTGCCCTCCCCCACTGGTGCAAGGCAGAGCCTCTGATTCTGCCTCCCCTTGGAAAGAGCATCTGGCTGTTTGGAGAAATGAGAGGCACCACTGTTTTCTTTTGACTAATTTGATGATGTTGCAGTGCTCAGAGTGATGAAGCAGAAGGAAAGTTGCTGAGACAGCCATTTCAGAAATTTCTCCAAAGCTTTTCCAAAAAGAAATTTTTTTTAAAAAAAAAAAAAAAGCAAAAGTTTGTCACTTCGCTCCTTTGAATTTTCTTGGCAAAAGAATCTCTCTGATTTCCCAAGAAGAGATGAGAGCTACTACTCACTGCTGCCACGTCATAGGGTCCAATTTGGATGAGCTGATAAGGATGACGATGTCCACACCTCTGGTGATGGATCTTGTGCTGCAATGCTGACAGTATCACCCTGTGCTGTGACCACAGTGGATGAACTCCTTCCTTCCAAGCCCTTCTCCTGGGGGCTGAAATCCCCTCACGTGCACACCTCACTTGCTCTGAGCTTCAGGAGAGAAATACCTTCTTCCCCTCTCCTGATTTATCCTTGCAGATGGCTGCAAGGCTGCCCTTGCAGTGCTAGGGGCTGGGGTAAGTGGCTCTTGCCTCACCTTTCTTTTGCCCTACGGAAAACCATACTCCAGAGGGTATGTCATCATCAGAAGTTAATATTTTCTCGCTTCCTTTCCTGGGGCAGCTCATGGCTTGTGACATAGGAAAACATGCTGGCTGCAGGCTCCTCGTCTGGAGGGGGAAGGCAAGATCTGGCACAACAACACACGTTTGAGGGAGAGGCAGGAGAAGGGATTTTCAGGTTGCAGAGGATGGAGTAGAGCTCAGGAAGGAAGCATGAATTTGGAAGCAGAAGGAACAGCTCCTAAAGGTGGAATGCACTCCCCAGAGCGGCAGAGTGAACAACGTGCCCAGAGTAGGAACTGCAGAGTGATCAAAGCAAGAAACCACTTCCTAAATGAGAAAGGGGACCTGAAAGAGCATTGAAGGAGGAGGATAAAAGCCTCATGACAAGCATGCCACATGGCTTGAAGAAAGTCCTGCTCCTCCTTTGTCAGAGTGTAACTGGGCTGTGCCCAGCGCAGGGATTAGGGACTAATGAGCCGAGCAAACTGCAGCTTCAGAGAGGTCTGTGAAATACGAGGCTGGTAAATGCCATTGAGGAGGCATTGACAGAGAAAGACCCGGGAACAGATCCAAGCGATCCCATCAGCATCGTTCAAAATTCAACCAGCGTCAATCTGCAGCTGCCACTCTTGTCCCTTTCCAGCCATGCCCAAAGAGCACCCGGAGGATTCCAGTCTCAGCAGTTTCTCTGGAGGCCAAACACAGTTCAGGTCTGCTGGCAAGGCTCACACATGGGCCAAAGGTTTGGCTGCTGGGACCACATACAAAGATAACATCTGTCCCAACTCGTGGGATACAAGAAGTCACACCAGCTGAGAAGGTGGAGGGTGCTTTGGGGACTGGTCTGAGAGGGCTCCATGGGGATATATTTGAGTGGAAGATGCTACTTGCAGGCACAAAATGCCTCTTTGGATCTGACTGAGGGAGTCAGAGTGCCGAGGAAGAAGAACCAGCCGAGGGAGAAGGAGAGAGTTATTCACTGTGAGAGCTCCCTGCATTCATTTACAGAATGGCACAAACACGATAGTTTGAGAGAACCTTTTCATTTCAGAGGTTTTAAAGTTTTGTGTCCAAGTACAGAATAATGAAGACATCAGAAATGCAAATGAAATGTTTTGAGCAACACAAAGAGATTTTGGCGGCAGTGAAGGAGGTGGGAGGAAGAGATTTTTCTCTTCGAGAACTGCAAAATTATGGGGCTTGTTCCAATGCAGGATGGAGCCTGAAACCTTGAAACCCTACATAAACTGAATTTCTGCTCTCAGCACACTTCTCTCTCTCGGGGCTGCTGATGCTGCTTTTTGGACCACAACTGCCATGTTTCCATCATGCTGTTCATGTTATGGAATAAACCTGAGAAGAAAAATAAATACTGGCAACTTGGTGGAGCGGGGGGAAGAAGGAGGGAAGATGGAACATGACAATCTCCCTAGAGCTCAGAGGGAAAAACAGACCTAGGTTAGCTGGCAGTGAGTGAATCACTCTATTTTTGCTTTCTAGCCCACGGTGAGCCTCATGGCAGAAATGCCAGCTCTCATCATACCTTGCTCCCCACTTCCATGCTCTCTTTTATGATTGACTTCATTGCAGATGGCTTGAGCCAAGGAGCAGACATGCAGCCGTGGTCACAGCTCATCCCACGGACACGCACCG
This sequence comes from Acanthisitta chloris, assembly GCF_000695815.1. Taxonomy (NCBI): domain Eukaryota; kingdom Metazoa; phylum Chordata; class Aves; order Passeriformes; family Acanthisittidae; genus Acanthisitta; species Acanthisitta chloris. The sequence goes on from NW_008671157.1 coordinate 43,732, forward strand.
TAGGCACATGGCACCTTCCAGCTGGAAATCAGCAGGGAGGAAAAGCCAGGTTATTGCAGACATAGCTCCCCTGGAGAGCATAGACCATGGGTGAAGGGGATGGAGATGTACTGATTGTTTCCCCAATGCAAACTTCACCGTTTCCAGGTTTCCTTGAGAGTAACACTAGAGATGGGCAGGATGCCCAAAGCATCAGGTGTAGTTTGAATCGCTTTTGGCAAAGCCCACCTTGAACAAGAAGTGTTTGGCTCCTTGTGAATAACCTCAGTCTTGTACCTTTCCTTTCTGCCCTCAGAAAGCTGTCACAGCTCCGTGAGCTGGATCAGCTTTGACAAAGTGCTGCAGCCTGTGAAGGTCAGTGCCAGGCAAAGACAAGACAAAACAGGATTCATACCAAGACCAGCATCTTCAGCTGGATTGATGGCCAAGTGGTCCAGGTTATAGGTGTCAAGTTCAACCTTGAGGGAGGTTTTGCACCCTCCTGGTGTCTAGGTAGAGCTCTATTCCTGCTCTGACTAATGCAAGCTTTTCTTTTCCCCCCAGCCTGGAGAAGTCACAGCTTACAGCATGAGAGCTGCATCAATCTGATAAGGCTTGCTGGGTTGTTTTGGCATTTGTTTGGCATCAATCAACAATCTCCCCAGTTATCCACTCCCCAATCACTCTCTGACCTTTCTCTACTTCTCCTATGGAGCAAGAAAACTTCAGCTGTAGAAGACCTTCACAATGCCCCAGCTCTGCCTGAGACCAAGCCAAGGAGAGAAATCATCTCCAGCACATCACAGGAGAAATACCCTTTGCCCTGCAGAGTGGCTCTCAACAAGTCCTCTCTGCAGTGTATCTCCTTTCTCACATCTCTGCTCGAGCCAGCTCACACAAAGTCCTACCACAAAAACGAGGCTACAGCTCTTCATGGAGCAGGAGATTTTGACAAAAAAAAAGTAGATTTTATGACACATGGTGTATAGATTACACAGGTGTCTTTTAAAGGGTACTGAAAAATAAACTGAGTGAGGATTTGCTGAAGTACCCACCTCGCTAATATTCTTGCTGGTTCGAGGTCCTTCAGTTTAAGTGAATTCAAAGCGTTTCAGGTTAATCTCTCCCCAAAGAGAAAAGACTCCTCATAGAAAAACACATTTTCACCCCTCCCCCAAGCTAAAGCAGAATGTCCCCAGAGACACTACAGCTAGTGGGATGGGAGGGGACAGTGGGGGGCACGGTTTGAAGGGTGAGGCTGCAACTTGTATCAATGCTTGGGATTGTGTCCTCTGAGGGCTTTGCTGGGCTGTGGCTCCCAGCTCCCCTGCAGCAGCTTCAGGTAAACCAGAGGGGATTTTTAAGCACCCCTGCACATTTTATAGTCAAGCACTAGCCTTTCAATTTCTCAGATCTTTGGTTGCTTAAACCAGGCTCCCCCAGGATAGGTTAGTGCTGGATTAAAGGATATGCAGTCCAAGCAGGCAGCCCTCAGCCTTCCAGAGAGAGTGCCAGGCTTAAGGGGGTTAAATTACCTCCTATTGCACAGCAGAGATCAAAACCAACAGTTTTCAAATGTACAAGAGCTGGGGGTATGTGTGGTGAGGAGGGGATTGCAGGAAGGATGTCCCTGGGTGTGCCCTGTCCACTGCTCTTCCCCATGTGTCTGTCACTCGCCAACAGCTCTGAGCTGAGCAGGTTTTATCTCCAACTCAGTGTGACCACCCTAATGGGTTTTGAGTTACCGTGTCCTCCACGGAAAACAGGCGTAATTTGGGAGAGCAGAAACAAACAACTGAAAACAACAACAACAACAAAAAAAAGGAAGATGGAAAACAGAGGGTGTGGGTGTTGCTTTGGGATGGGAGCAATCAGGAGCTCAGACTTGGCTGGGAGCCCACAGTAGAGATCCTGCTGTGCCTTTTCCCTCTTGTTTGTGATTTTAAAAATGAACACAGTTTTTTCTTCCTCTTCCTAAGAAAGTGTGTGCAGCAAGAGAACTTGAAATTATTAATCTCTTTGTGGCTGAACCAAGATCACCAGCTTCAGTGAGTCCTCCAGGCTTTTACAGCCAGTCAATAACTGAGGGCAGCTATAACCTACTGCAGCGCTTGACACTGCTAAAATGTGTTTGGGGACTCAGGGAAAGGCAACAGGAAAATGCAACCTATCACTGCTAATAAAGGGCCAGGAGGCAAGAGAGCTGGTACCAAAACAAGATAGCTACTAACAACAGTTTTGTAAAGCATGAAGCACCACAGGGAGCTGTTCCAGCTCCGGAGTGATGCATTACATCCCAGGGAAACACTGAGGAAGATCAGGAGGGCAACACCATTCACATGGACCATCATAGGAGCAGATACCAGAAATGAAGCCGTTCCACCCACATGATGGAACTTCACCCTTCTCAAGTACTTCACGGTGCAAGCATGCCATGCCTATGTCCCCACCCTTGTTACCCATGCACACATATACCAAAATGATTACCTTACTGTAAAAAGACAAAGGGGATGAGCAGGCAACTCCACTCTTGCATTTCAACAAGGGTTCACCGTTTCTGAGTTCTCAACAGGAAACATTTCCCCCCTACCCAGAAGACAGAAGCACCAAATGCAGGTCCCACTGCCCTTGCACAGAAGTCCCCATGGCTTCAGCTGGAGCTGGTCTGGGGCTCCCCTCCCATCTCCCTAGAGCACAGAAGGTTTTGAAGCTCATTTCTCTTGGGGAGCATCATATCTTGCTGGTCTGACCTTCCTGCTCACTGTCCAGCAGTTAATCAACAGCTGATTTCAACCGGAGAGCCCTAAAGCAGGATTGCAAGGACAGGCAACACCATGAATCTTATTTGACAGGTGGGGAAACTGAGGCACGGGATTTTGCTTAAACTTAAAACAAATGAGATTAAGAACATGGAATAGAAACCTAGCCCAGCCCAGTCTGTGATCCACCACATCACATACCTCAGCTTTCCCTAAAACATTTTTCCTGCTCTCCCCAATTTACCATGCTTAAAACAAGTGTCTTACGGCTTTCTTCCTTTCCTCCACAATATTCTCCCAATTTTTTGTTACTTTTATCTTCCCCTCATCAACCACTTCCCCCTTTTTTTCACATCCCTTCCTCTACATCTCTATCCTGCTGTGCCAGACAGCAGCCAGCTCTGGAGAGATGCTCACTGACACCTAAACCAGCCACCTTGGGTAGCCAAATTCAGTGCATTTCACCGTAAGTAAAAAATGTATTTAGGGACCTACCAGTCCACCTGGACTTCTATATCTCTTGTCTCTACCTTGGAGGGTGCATCTCCATCGCTGTCCTTACTGCTGCTCTTCAGGAGATCCAGGACAGGCTCGATTTCTTTGAGCAGTTCATTGTCTTCCACGCCACCATTGAGGCAAGGGTGACCACAAGCCCCTTCCTTCCCCTTCCCAGTGTCCTGCCCTTTGCTGCCAGTAATGATGCCATTAACGTGGACCATCGGCTCCACCTCACGCCCAATCTCTCTGGTCCACAGGGAGCCCATGGTGCGGTCGGCTGCTGGCAGTGGCTGCTCTTTGCTGTGCAGGCTTGGGTTGGACAAGTCAACTGCCTTCGGAGCCGTGCAGAGGGGTCTGGTGATGCGGATGGTTTTCGGCGTCCCGTCTCCTGCAAAAGTGGTCTCCAGGTGAGTGGTGAAGCCCTCGGGGCCCCGCAGAATGAGGACCACGTAGGTCTCTGAGGCAATGCTTCTTAGGATCTCCAGCGCGGTCTCATAGCTCATGTCCACGAGGGGCTTGCCATTGACAGCTAAAATGATGTCCCCAGCCTGGATGAGGCCACTCTGCTCTGCAGCCCCTCCCCGGATCAGGTCGGAGATGATGACGGGCGGCTTGCTGACGCGCTCCTTCACCAGGAATCCGAGGCCGCCCACCTTGCGCTTGAAGAGCCTCACCGAGATGACGTTGGGCTGTATCTGCTGCACGCTGAACACATTCTCTTCCATGGCAGCCCCCCTCCTAAAGCCTGCAGACCAGGACCTCGACACCCACTGAGCACAGAGAAATTCTCTGTCTGAGATGCTTATCCACGCTGGGGCAGGGAAGGGGCAACTCTGGCTTGCAAGCAACTGGTCTCACTGGAAAATTCCTCTGGACTTCGGCTGCAGAGTGGCTTTCTGTGGCATAGTCAGTGTCACCACTCTCCAAAACAGTAGGGAAGGCAGCGGATATCACCGGTGGGAAGCAAGACTAGGGACAGGGCAGGCAGGGCACTGGGCATCGTGTGGCCGAGCAGGGGCTAGAGGGGACAACATGCCAGCTTTCAATCAGCCTCTGCTCCTGTGCTGGGCAGAGGAGAGGAGGCAGCCTGCTCAATTCACCGACATCCCTGCAAACACTCCACGAGCTTCTTTATCTAGAAAGAAGGAGAAAAAAAAAAATAAAACCCAAAGGAGAAAGAAAAGTGAGACGAGGCAGGCGTAAGTGCCTGCTCAGCACGGGGCTCAGCACGGCACAGGCACCCACATGCATCAGCCCGTCCCCACAGATGTCATCCCCCAGGCTGCGTTTGGGAGACAGGCTGCAGCCTCCCATCGCTCCGAGCTTTGCTTCCTCCAACCCCCCTCGCGAAAATCGACACCATCTGTTCGGCGGAGCCCAGGAAGGCTCGGAGGGAGAGGGGGAGCCCCAGCAGGGTCTGCTGGGCAGCCTGTCCCAGACACTCCCCACTTTGCCCAGGGGTTGCAAGCAAACACCCTGCAAGTCTGGCAAATGGGTAGGGCTGCACCAGAGCTCGGCGGAGATTTCTGCCGGCTGAGGATCTTGTCTCCATGTGTTTTCCAGAGCATCCAACAATTTGATGGTCAAGAACCAGACAGGGGACGTACATTCCTGCCCAGGAGGAAATACGTTCCATAGGTGCTGTCACACCGAGTCAGTTTCGATGCTCCAGGAGCGGCAGCCACGAGCAGAGCGAGGCAGGAGAAGAGGACACTCAGCTCCCCTTCCCCTGAGTTAAGAAAACACTTACAAAGGCAACTGCTTTTAAGCGTGGCTACAGGGATCACTGCCTCAGCTCCTCCTCTCCCCATATTTCAAGCCTGGCACGGGGATAAGGAGGAAACGTTAGCTCTCCCTGATGCCCAGCCCTGCCATCCGGTTCCTAACTGTTCCCACACAAACTGCTTTAGCTGACGGAAAACCATCTAGAGGAGAACATGCAATGACTTTACCCAGCTCTCAGAGGAGCCTCATGCAGCTGGGCATGACTGTCTACAGCCCTCGCCTGGGTGTGGGAGACACACCTCATTGACTCCTGATGGGACCCTTGTTCTTACATGCCTATGCTTGTGTTCAGTAACTTCTGCTCCCAAATCCCTTCTGCGTTCCCCTCCCATTTCTCAGATGCTCTGGAGAACATTTCTCTCCAGGACTGTGCCCTGACATTTTACAGCAAGCTGAAATGCAGGCACCTTCTTTTCATTTTTAAAATCTGAGTTTTGGGGAGAGAACAGAGGACGCTTGGTCTGCAGGCTGAGGGCACTGACATGCCAAGGAAAACACTTTCCTCTCTCCCCATATTCAGGGCAGTGTTTGCACCTTCAGACATGGATCACTGAGCCCCCTCTGCCAGGAGCCCCCTCCAGCACCCAGATGGGAAACACAGGAATCTGATGAGCAGGGCAGTGACACCTGCCCCAGCATTAACTCACTCAAACATTTTAATCCTCATGCGATGAAGGCTGCTGACCTCAGACTGGGATTTTTACCGGCAAGTGAAGAATAAAGTAGTTAGAGACCAATAACCCAAACTGATGGATTTAACCCGTGGCCCTTCCCTGGCCATGATTCAGCCCTGCAGAGCAGCAGCAACATGCAAAGGGTTAGATACTGCCTCAAAGGCTAATTAACACCAGTGACATAAGCCCTAATTGCTGGGTGACTTCCTGTAAGTGACCCTGGCTAGAGGCCACTGGAACAGAACCACTGTGGGCTATGATGGGCTGTGCCACCTCCCAGGGCTCAGGACAGCAGGGCAGGATATCTACTCCAGATCCTTAGGCCACCTGGGGAAGGAAGGTCCTGTATTAGAGGAAGATGGAGGGAAGCTTCTACCGGGAAGGTTCTGTCCTTTTCCTTCTTCCCAGTTTCTCCATCCCTTCCCTGGCCAGAACCCACTTCCACTGGCAGTGCTGGGCACAGTGAGACCCTGGCTGAGTCTTCCCTCTCTTTCTCAGGCTCTTTTTTTGCATGTGCCAAGCCAAAGAACTGCATTACTTCTTCCTGCCAGGTCTCTATTTTCCTGATCCCACTCCTGGCAGCCCATCAGCATGGTCCTTGCATCTCCCAGCCCCTCCACTGGTCCTCCTGCAAGCAAGGTGACCATCACCCTGGCATCCGGACACAGCACCGATTCACACAGGACTCATTTCTAATGCCTTGGCTGACGCTGTAAGGACAAATGTGGCTTTGAAAGTAGCGTAAGTGCCATTTGAGCGTGGGACTGCCAGCTTCCTTCAAGGGGACAACCCTGTCATTTGCTCAGGATTAGTCACTGGCAACACAGTGCTCGCGAACTCCTCACCGTCGGAGAAGTCTGTTTGCATCGTGCCCATCTCAGCGGGACCAAGGCCATCTCAGGGACTGCCTGGCATGAGTCCCTGTCACTGCCAGACATCCCCAGCAGCTCACACAGGCAGATGCTCAACAGCTGGAGGAGACGATGCCTTCCAGCCTGGCTCGACCTTACAGGGGTGTTCACAGGGGAGCGCGGTGATGCTGAGCTCACTGGAAAGAGCTGAGAAACCCCAAAGGGTTTAGTCCCCCTCACACTTCTCCCACCAGGCTAATTTCCAGTTCTTTCCTCAGAAAAGCTTATAATTGTTATGTATATTCAGCTCCAGCCTGCAAGACACCAGGGAACAACATAATTCCTGGGTACACATAATTTCCCATCCTCTAAACCCACTGGCACTTTGGCATTCCGAGGGATGAGTAGAAAAAGTAGATTTTAGGTGATGCCTAAACACCCAGCCAGGGCTTTCTCCCAGATGGTGGTGAGCCTGTCCTCTACAGAGGGTGACTTGCTCCTGGACTTTGCACACTCCTTCCTGTGGGTATTTGATGGCTGGTATCTCCCCCCACCTCAGCTGTGGACACTGCAGCAGCAGTTGGGGATTGGCTGGAAGACAGAGAACAACTTTATGTGCCTGTTCAGGACATTTTTTCCCTCCTTCCAACTCAAGCCTTTTCCTTCCTTTTTTCTCCACTGCTCCTCAGAGTCATGAAGGTCAGAAAAAAGCCAGAAAGCAGCAAGGCAGGCAAGGAGAGCGAGCACAACCTGTCTCTAAGCCCCTGAGCCTTCTGCTCCTTTGGGGAAGAGCTGGAAGGCATTTTCATAGAATCACAGCATCATTTATGTTGGAAAATAACCTTAAGGTCATTAAGTACGACCATTTTCCAGCTAGAAAGTCTTGCACAAACTCAGACTGGAAGCAGGAGGGAGAGGGAAAAGTTCAGGGCAGCAGGAGACACCTGGGAGCATATGGAAGACTCCCCCAGTCACCCAGCAAGGGTCAGAGTTCCCCCATGCTCGGAGTGTCCCAGAACATCTTCAGGTCTGGTCCAAGAGGGGACAGGTTTCAGATGGAACCTAAATGATTCAGCCATGCACGAAGCAACGGGAAGACAGCGGCTGTTTGCAGCGTGGGCTGCTGAGCTCTGCTCAGCTCTGAGAGTTCAGTTCTCCCTACCAGCACCATTAGGAGTCTGATTGATGAACCCAAGAGCTGCAGTATGTTTGCCAGGTTGTACATGTAAAGCTATTGGAGATGTCATGTCTCGTACATTTAGAGCTACTGGAGGTGTCATGTCTAACTCCTTAAACCAGCAAGAGCAGCATCGTGAGCAGGGTTTCACTGGGGAGGAAACACTTAACTGACCCCTGAAAGACAGTCAGGAAAATGGGCAAAGCTGGGCTCAACTCCCTGTCAAGCCACCCTCCTTGAATAAACATCTATGGACAGTGCCATCCCACTCCCTGCCTCAGTTTCCCTTCCTTTTCCAACACATAAGGCCAACTCAAACTGCAGAAGAGCAACAAACATTGCAGAGATACAAACTTGTAGCACCCCAGACAAGAACTAGCTCTGATTCCATCACCAGTCCCTGCTAACATCACTCCTTTGGAGGCTTTAATCAAGCCAGAGAAGAGCAGCAGAACAGGCTTCCCTTCAGCAGCAACAAAGGCATTTGCTCAACAAATAAACCCTACGAGAAGCAATAACTAAAAGCTTCTCGAGTCGCCAGATAACATTTCAAGCAACAAACTCCAGCACATATGTTAATTGAATTATTTGATTTTGAAAGCGAAGCAGAAGAAAAAAAAATCAATCTTGGAAGCTTAACACAATCTCTTAAGTCTCTCAGCCAGGAGCCGCAGGCTGTGGTGAGCTGGTACGAACCCGACGCCAGCCCTTCAGCGTGGACACTTGGGCTGCCCTTGGCCTTGTAAATTGATTTTGAGTCTTGTCTTCACTGCGATAATGGCTTATGGTTCTATGTGCCAGCTTTAAATGGACACCATTGTCCTACTTAATTAGTTTTCATGGGATTTATAGCATTCAAGGAAGAACCCCAGTGCTGATGGATTTATGCCCATTTAATTTTTACGACCCGTGGAGCATCAGTGGATCTGATGAGGAGCACTGGGATGCAACATATGCACAGTTACTGTAAACCTGCGTGCTTGTGCATCTGAAAATGGAGCATTAAAGTGATTCACTGGCAGCCAGCTCGCTCGTGCCAGCAGTTCTGTGCTCAGTTCCCGTTCAGCTCAGAGCGACAACGCGGTGTATCTATGTACGTGGCCTTTTCATCCTGAGAATACATAGACAATGCTCCTCCAGCTATCTTTAATTATCCATATCCCACCAACCTTGCCAAAATCCACCCAGGAAGGAGTGAGCCCTTCTTCTTTCAAAGCCAAACGACCACTCCGCTTATCTCTTCCCATCCCCGGTGCACTTGGCTGCAAAGTCACTATTTCACCTGAGCCATAGCATTTTCTTCACCCCCAATAAACCTGATTTACACATAGGACTGAATGAAATAAAAGGCACTTTGCCATCCATACAACACCCTGGTGCCAGTGCCCAGAGATGCTGCAGAGCTGCTG